>NW_006297140.1:421350-443208 GCF_000327345.1 Myotis davidii | reverse complement strand
TTATGTTTATTCCTTACTTCATTCTTAGAGTAATGGCATTAAGTTACACAACCCATCTGCTTGTCCATATGGTCTCCTGAACTTCTAACGGATTTCAGCAATAGGTCAAACAGAGTGGCCACCCCATTAATAAAGCACTAAGTAGAGCTAGAGAACACATTAAAATTCAAACTTTCCACATTGTTTTAAATGGAAATGAGGATGTATTTTGTAAACAGTGATTACACAGGATTACCTTTTAGTGCAACCTTTAGCTTTGTTACTCTATCAAAAGATCATGTGAACGGGGTTAGCTACATAATTACTGAATACAGATTTGGAGCTGCCAGGATCTGTGAGGACCGCATGTTGTTTTTCCTGGGATGTATTGGTTACGACTTGGAAGACTCAGCCGTTGTGGAGAGGGCGGTTGGCCCTGTCTTCTTGGTAACTTACTCTTCTGTTTTATGTGAGTGGTGAGCACCAGTTGTGCTAAAGCAAGGGTGATGGTTTCATGATGCACTGCTCTACACAGGAGACCGAGCGTTAGACCAGTGGGCTTATTTTACTGGAGGCCAAAAAGCAAAAAGTTTTAGGCATAGGAGGTTGGTGACCATAATATACAATGTGTATTTTCCTATTCTTTTTAAAGTCTAAATAAATGTATTATTTTGCTTTATGCTTTAAATATTTTTTCAGAATAAAGGAGACAAAGTAAGTCATATAGGGCTGTATCTTAGCTTCGATGATATGATAAAAAAAATTTTATTCCGGCCGAAACCGGTTTGGCTCAGTGGATAGAGCGTCGGCCTGTGGACTGAAAGGTCCCAGGTTCGATTCCGGTCAAGGGCATGTACCTGGGTTGCGGGCACATCCCCAGTAGGAGATGTGCAGGAGGCAGCTGATCAATGTTTCTCTGTCATCGATGTTTCTAACTCTCTATCTCTCTCCCTACCTCTCTGTAAAAAAGTCAATAACATATATTTTAAAAAATTTTATTCCGTTCCTGTGCTTGAGGTACCAAAGGCTTTCATCTTAGCTTCACAAAAACTAGAGAGAACCGGGTACACATGGACAGTCCTGGGCAACCAGGCGGGGTACTTCTTATGCCTAAACCACAGTAGAATTTTTTTTCATCCAGGAACATGATGAAGTTTTCCTAGGAAGTACAGTACAGTGTGGCAGGAACTGTTATGCTCACCATTCATCCAGGGCCTCTGTGTATTTTGCAGCTTCTTTACATGTAGGTTGAGGCCAAGTGACTGGTTCTGACCAATGAATTGTGAGTGGAGGGATGTAGGCCCCCCAGGACACCTGGACAAGGCAGTTCCAGTTGGTGTACATCTTCCTCTTCCCTCGTCCTTACTGCAGCAGCCTAATTTCATATGACATGGCTACAAGGGGAAGGTCCTGGGTCCACGTATACTTTGAATGAGTAAGAAACATTTTGTATTATGCTTCTGCGGTGTACTATGCAAAACAACCAAAGTTATACTGATCAACACAAACACGAAGGGTTAGATTGTTGTGTAGCTACAATACACTAGTAAATTATGTAAATTATGAGGGGGGGGACTAGTACAGACTATGGGATGACCTTATTCATTTAACTTATGTCATGAGAAGGTTTGTAGGTGTGCTACTTCTTCAAATCTCTATTAAAGAAGAGGAAGCCTTCAGTACCTCAATGAATGCCATGGATGTTTCTTTCAGAAGAAGGAACCATTATACACTCCCTCAAACAGCGTTTTTATTAGGATTGAGAATATGCGACAGGTGTTTTGTTTTTTTTTCAAATAACTTTTCAAAGAACCTTATAAAAATAGAAATTTTATGATTTTATATACTGTGAGTGACTTAAGTCTCATGGGTTATATCAGAGAATTGGTAATCCGCACCCCCCCCCTTTTTTAAAATCCTCACCCAAGGATATTTTTTAAATTGATTTTAGAGATAGAGGAAAGGAAAGAGAGAAGGAGAGAAAAACAAACAAACAAAACATCTGTATTAAAGAGAAACATCCATGGGTTGCTTCCCATATGCACCTGCAACCAGGGTATATGCCCTGACCAGGAATCGAACCCACAATGCTTCATTGTGCAGTATGATGCTCCAACCAAATAAGCCACACTGGCCAGAGCTGGAAATACTCTTGGAATGTGTACTTCTTTCTTTGTTTTAACAGTAGTGACTTTGGCTGAGTAATTACACTACTCCAGAGAAGTTTCTAAATGCTTAACCCAATGTCTGTTCTTGAGCAAGAATTTATTCATCTGGTTAGAATTACAAATGCAGATGTGGGGTTCATAGGTCTGACCTTAGGGCGAGACTTCTGGCTGTGGCAGAAACTCCAGCTTTGCCCAATTATTGTTCAAATATCTGTGATCATCAGAGGTGGGGATGTAAAAGTAATCCAGTATTATAATTTGGGAGAAAGCCTTATATAATCCCACTCATTCATTTATTTACCCTACAGATAGGCATTGAGCATCTGCAGTGTGCCTGGTACTGGCTTGAGTCTGGGAAAGCCATATCAGGCCATCAGACACAGGCTGGGCTTTCATGATCTGAAATAGCTATTTTCACCTTTATTTAATTACACTTGTCATACAGACAAGTAAAGGAACACAATCATTGCCATGAAACTATGTAAAAGTTGAATGTCTTATAGCTAAGTGATCAGGAAATGTTGCTCTGAACTAAACTTGAAGGATGAGGACACAGCATTAAGCAAAGGAAGGGAAATACTTCAGACTCACCTGATCTCTTCAGATGATGAGTAAAACATATCTGTAAATAAGACTCTGAGTGAAATCTGAGTAATGAACAAAGGGGAACAAAAGGAAAAACATTTTGTATGTGTAAGTGATTTGGAGTTTCTTCTAATTTTTCTAAACTTTCACCAGGAAACCCAATATTCATGATTTACATTGATATAGAAGCAGAAGAATCATCTATAGACCAAAATCATGAAAGCATCACTTTAGCCCTTTTAATTAAGAGAAAAGAAATCAGTAAGTTAAAAATATTTGAGATTTTTCCTCAACTGATGCAAACTGTTTTAATACCAGTGGGGAAATGAAATGGTATGTGCTGTGGAAATGACAGTTGTGAAATCCCTGTGGCACAAGTAACAGATGGTTGCTTATTGGACTTCTGGGCAGAACTGGGCTATGGAAACTATTTTTGAAACATGTCTGTCCCAGTGTTGCAGACTCCTATGATCTCTGAAAGAGTGGACATGGATCTAAGATTGGGAAACTTTTAAAAGCCTCTGGATATTCTTTGATCCTTGTTGTTTGGGACAAACTTTGTTTTTTTTCTCTATCAGAAACATGCAAAGGGTTGAATTTTGATAATCTTATTTAGAGTGTCCTTGAACACTTAGAGGTTGTCATTAACCTTCCAAATGGTTCTTGGGTACAAGAAGTATTTCACGATTAGTTTAAAGTACATGGAAAATATCTATGTTGAGTTAGTTTTGCCTTTTCAGAAAAAGAAAAACAAGTTTAATGAGGTGACTCAGATACAATAAACTGAACCTTTTCTCATGAACATTGCTCCTGTCAAGAAATGATATTAAATACCTTTATGTTGTGGCCAAAATATTACTAGAGCTGTTCCTTAAATCAGACATGACATGTCTTCGAAGCTGGATAAGCTTTCCAAGGGCAGCATAACCTCTGCTCCCTAAAGTTGGCTCCCATATCATTTCAAACACAACTGAACTAGAAGCTTGAGGCAATTCATGAGAGTTTGTGGAAGAAACTACGTGCCCTGGCAAAATAATCTGGACCATGTATACTATTAGCATTCCAAAATATACTTGTGGGAGAAAAAAAACATAACCATTTTTATTCACTTTGTATTTTAAATTTATGTTTGTGACTTCTTCTTTTGTCTCTTTGACTAGTTTTATTCTCTTAGGTAAAATGAATGAAGCAGCCATTAATGTTTTATAGATGTGTATATATAATGAATAATTATTATATATAGATTTTAAAAAAATTCTATCTAGTTGTGTAGAAATAAACTTCACAGGTAGAAGTGTGAAAGTAGAAATGCTTTATCTTTAAAATACTTTCAGCATTCATGTTCCCCAGGGGAGTCAGTAATAGTGGCAGAAGAGTATCTCTCAAAGAATCTGAATTTCTGCTTGGTTTCAGACAATACTTTTTGTTGTGTTAGCTAAGTTGTGAGTATTTATTTACCATAGGATGAGTTTAATAAGGCCCAAGTTAAATTAGCTAACTGGTTGTGCTTCAATGATACATAACATTCATGACCTTCCAACTGTACCTGTTTTTTGTTTTGTTTGTTGTATTTTTCCTAAGATGTGTTCCTTTCACTTATTGCTTTGTAGTGCATAATCATTGGTTTTGAAGTGAAAAACTGATTTTTTAAAACTAAATTCCTAAACAAAAGAAGCCTCCCTCCCCTTCTAGAGGTACTGTCACCTAGTGGAATAGTGGCATAGGCGATGGAATTGGATTTGGCTGTGTTGAGATTGGGGTGTTGCCACTTACTAGCTGAGTCGTTCATCATGTTAGTTCATGCATCTCTGCTTCATTTATTATCAATAAAATGTCCACACTCTTTTTCATATATATATATATATATATATATATGTGTGTGTGTGTGTGTGTGTGTGTGTGTGTGTGTGTGTGTTTCTGCACTTTCTATAGTTTTTTTTTTTTTTTTTTAATCTCAATAAGAAAGAACAGTGCAGTTATCTGGGCAAACATCCTTACCATCCACACCTGTGTATGTTATGTTCTATTAAAGTAATGTCCCACCATTGAGCTTATGTAAGCTGTTTTGAAAACTCAAAATTATCCAAAGACCTGGATAGCATCTCCAGTGTGGAAACTAGGAAAAATGGGATTAAAAAGGAAAGTATCATTTGATGCCTACTTTGCCATAGATTTCAACCTAAAAGGATTATAGATATAAAAAGATTCATCTGTTACTTAGATGACATTTTACCTATCTTTCTTCTAGAAATTGTCTAAATTAGATGTTTTAACTGTTAGTCCATGCTTTATGCTCTATCTTCTAGGTTTCTTTTTCCTCATTTGTTTGTTGTTTTTAATGCAATAGGCTGAGAAAAGCTATCTATAATAATAAAATCGTAATATGCCTATTAGACGGACAAAACTGGGGCTGCAAGGGAAGCCCAGGTCCAGGTGCCAGAGGGAGGATGGTGCTGGCAGCCAGGGGAAGGATGGCCTATTCTTGCACTAATTTTGTGCCTTGGCTCTCTAGTCACATATGTGGAGAAATGAGTTGCAAAATCCATTGTAATTGCAAAGAAACCATTGGTTTATCTTTTAAGTGTGAATGGCTGTGTAGTTTTTAAAGAGATTCTAAAACATTATGTGCACAAAATGAGCACCACATAGGATAACTTGATTCAACCAGAGAAAATTCAAAACAGAGAAGTGAAATTGATCAGAAACATATTTTGTGAGTTTGTATTTGTTTTGAAATAGAGAAAACCTCTACTATCAAGACAGACAAATTAGATTTTTTCTTTACAGAGTAGAAATACCAAGTCTAAGAAGAGATATAATAAAACAGTATGAAGTCCTGAAGGGTATGGTTTATATGAATGGATGTGTTAACTAAATTCCACAATATTGGAATTCAGTGAGAGAGGAGCAAAAACAGTAGGGCCCAAGAGAATTCTGAAAAGATAAATTTTATATTAGAATAATAATTCAATAGAATTTATGATCCCAATAAAAATGAATTTTACCAAATTTTAGCAGAATCAAATAAAGTTTTGATAAATTTATGAATGATAGATCTAGATATAAATAGAAAAACAACTGTATTTAATATATATTCCTTGTCAATCCATCCTTATTGGAGATTTTTGAATTATGAACTTAACTAAGAGTAAGATAGCATGTTAATCTTTCAAGGAAATGTTGGAAACCTCTGTCTGACTTTAAAGCTCATGTTTCTGCTTACTTTATGTTTTAATCATATAAGAACTTCCTGCCACTATACCTTATTCTTTTCTCTCCTAATCTCCAGGTTGGGATAATGTGTAATAACCATATATTTCCTCAAATCCATTGTGGCATCATTGTCAAAGAGCACAGAATTGGAAAGACGATAGATTTGTCCTAGTTCAGAATTTCCTTGCATTATTGTTATTTATGTATTTACTAGAGGCCCAGTGCACAAAAATTTGTGCACTGGGGAGGAGGGGGGATCCCTCAGCCCGGCCTATGCCCTCTTGCAGTCTGGGACCCTTCAGAGGATGTCCACCTGCTGGCTTAGGCCCGCTTCCTGGGGGGTCGGGCCCGAGCTGGCAGTCAGACATCCCTCTGGCAGCCCGGCAGCCCTCGGGGGATGTCCACTTGCCAGTGGGGAGCAGGCCTAAGCTGCAGTCGGACATCCTTGGTGCTACTGAGGAGGTGGGAGAGGCTCCCACCACCACCACTGTACTGGCAGCCATCAGCCTGGCTTGTGTCCTTACCAATAACTTCAAACCCTTCATAATCTCAACTTTCTAATATCTTACTCTTCACTACCAACTCCTATCTTCCAGCCCATTTCCTTCAGTACCCCAGCTCTACTATCCCTCCAACTCCACTGGTACTATGCATCTACTAATACTGCCACACTTACCACTGCTTCTTTCATGCCATCTTTAATTTACCCTCCCTACCTAGCCAGGTATCAGATTCAATAATTATTACTTCCTTGCGTACAGTTTCACTCGCATACCTATCACTCAGTTCCTGTATCCCTTGATGAGACCAGGCTGGTTAAAGTTGGCCCTCCACCTGCTCGTTGCCTACATCTGCACAGCTGGATGGAACGGAAGGAAAATGTGCTGCAGGACCAACTGACTGGCTTTTTTAAAGTCATGATCAGTAATCTCAAGGAGGCCCTTAAGCTGCCTGGTAACCATTCTGTATTCTCTTGCCCCACCCAGTCTCTCTCCCTTCCTATGAGATGGTTATTTTTTAATGAATCCCCATTCACAGAATACACTATCATTTCCTCATTAATTCTTCATCCCAGGTGATAACTTTGATTCTTACTTCCTTTACAAGTCAAAGTAATCAGAACTGTCACATGCTTCTACTACCACATTTTCTCACCTGTTTACATCTGGGCTTATATATTTTACTTCCTCAGCTATATTGTCTGTGCTCTAGCTAACTTCACTCACACCTTTTGTCTTACCGTTCACCTGTTGAAGGACTGTCCTCCAGATGAAATTTTTTCTTCTTCCACCTTCAACAGCAATAGTTTCCATTATAACCCATAACACATAAACATAATATTATATCTTCCAACTTGGGAAAAGCAAAAGACCAATGAGAAACATTCTCTAGACCCATATTTCCTGTCAGCCACAATTCCATTTCCTTCCTTTGAAGCAAAATTTCTTGAAAGTGTTGCTAGATTTATTATGGCTAATTTCTTCTGAATTTCTTTACCCCCACTACTCATCTGAAATGCTGTTTTTAAAACCTCTGTTATCAGATTAGTGGTCATTTCTCAGTCCTGATCATACTGAACTTTTCAGCAGCATTTGATACAGTAGTTCATCACTCTCTTTCATTAAACACTTTAATTTTACTTGTAAAAGCCCACACTTTTGTTTTTCCTTTGATGCTATTAACCATGCCATTTTAATATTATTTTTCATGTTTCTTTATTTTCTTAAACTATCAACATTAGAGTGCTCTTGGATTTTTTTTCCCTCTTTTCCAGATATATATTTGCTCCTTAGGTGACTCATACTTTCTCATGAATTGAGCTATAATTTATAAGTGGATGCCTCTCACATTTCTATCTCCATTTGTAACCTCCCTTAACTCTAGAGCTATGTATAAATCTCCTTTCAACATTTCCACTCAAATGCCTGATGGGCTTCTCTAACTTTTCCTGTCTAAAATTGACCTCCTGATTTTCTCCCCCAAACCTGTTGATCAGTCCAGAAAAGGTTGCAGCCATCTTTGATTTCTCTTTTCTTATCTTAATCGCAATGAGCATATCTTCTACATAAATCCAACATCCAATCACTTCTTACAACCTCGCTGCCATTACCTGTTTAAGGGATTATTATTTATAGTCCAGATTAGTATCGTGGCCTCTCACTTTGTTTCCCTGTTTTTGGATATAGCTGCCAGTGAGATCCTTTGTAACGTAGCTCCAATCTCATTCCCTGCACAAACCTACCCAAGGTTTCCCATCTTACTCTGAATAGCTACTCTCTCCTATTACTTTCTGACTCTACTATTCTCCCGCGTGCTCACTCTGCCCTAGTTGCACTGCCCACCTACTAAAATATGCCAGCCATGTGTTCATCTCACAGATTTATACCTCTTCTTTCTTTTTAATATATTTTTATTGATTTCAGAGAGGGAGAGGGATAGAGAGATAGAAACATCAATGATGAGAGAGAATCATTGATTGGTGCCTCCTGCATGCCCCCTACTGGGACCAAGCCCGCAACCCGGGCATGTGCCCTTGACTGGAATCGAGCCCAGGACCCTTCAGTCCGCAGGCCCACGCTCTATCCACTGAGCCAAACCAGCCAGGGCTACCTCTTCTTTTCTTTGCCTGGAATAATATTCCCTTGAATTTGTAAGTGATTATCCCTGTGCCTTTACTCAAAATTCACCTTCCCAGAGAGGTCTTTCGGGGCTGGCCTATCTAAAATGTTAACATCACATCCACACAATTCTATCTTCCTTTGCACTTTTCCTTGTGTTGCATTTATCGCTGTTGTTTAGTTTTTATTACAATGGAACTGTCTAATAGAGCTGTGATGATACAAATGCTCTTTAAATTTGATTGTCAATATATGTTATCTACTACTCACATGTGACTATTGAACATTTTAATGTTTGTTAGTTTAAGAAAGGAATTGATTTTTTATTGTATTTCATTTTAACTAATTTAAATGAAACAAACAAACAAACAACCCTCAGTTGGCTAATGGCTACCATATTAGATAGTGGAGATTTAGAAGATAAACTTACACCCCCTCACTGGAATATAAGTTTAATGAGAGCAGGGATGTTTTTCCTCCATTTTGTTTATTCTTTTATCCCTGGTGGATCGGTATGCTCTGGGGCATTATAGATGCTTAATATTTTTTGAAGGAATGAACAAATGTATTATTATCAAAATTATTGTAGTAATCATGAAATCAGCTGTGAAAGATGGGTTCTAGTCCTAGATATGCTATCCTGCAGTGTTGTGAATTGTTAGGAGTCACTTCCTTTCTCAGAACCCAAGTTCCTCCATTTTTATTTTTTTTCATTTTATAAATGTGTATTGAGCTCCTTCTATGTGCCAGGAATTATGGTAGACATTGATGTACAAAGATGAAAAAAAACATGGTCCTTGACCAGGAGTTTTGTCCACAGAGGAAAAAAGAGAAGTAAAAAATTATTAAATCTATGTGAGAATTTTAAAGACAATTTAGAGTATGAACTGCTTGGGAAAAGAGAAAAGAATAAAACACAGCCTTACTCGTCAAAGCAATAAATCGCTGGTGAGCACTCCTGGAGGACAGAGTGGATTTGTAATGTTCAGAGTCAGCCTTTTAATGTGAGGGTAACAGAGACCATATTTGAAATTCATTCTTCCCTATAACATAAAATGTGGCGGTCTGAGCGCAAGGCATTGTGTAATAATGACTTCATGTGCTATTATGAGGGCACAGTGCAAATATGCAAGAAATTCTCTCATGAATTCTGAAATCCTTCAGCTACTTTCTGTTACAAAGTTCTAAAACAATAGTCATTTTTAAATTGCTGTTCCTCTGTTTGCATTGCTTTTTAATTTCCATTGCCTTTCTTTTCATGTATGTCAGAATAGTTAGTGAAGATTTTACAAATCCTTCTTTTTTCATTCCTAAACAGACATTCAGGTTATAAAAACTGACAATGAAAAATTTATTGTTTCAATAACAAAAAATTTTTGTTATTGGAGGTAAAAATATATGTTTATATGATGTCTGTCTCTCTATCATCTATCTATGGCTTTACTATTATAGATACTGCATAAACTCTTACCAGTGGTTCTCAACCTTCCTAATGCCACGACACTTTCATACAATTCCTCATGTTGTGGTGACCCCCAACCATAAAATTATTTTCGTTGCTACTTCACAACTGTAATGTTGCTACCGTTATGAATCGTAATATTTATCTGATATGCAGGATCTATTTTCATTTTTCGCGACCCACAGGTTGAGAACCGCTGTCAGCAGTCATACACACTTTCCAATAAAACTGTAGAGCAGAAAAGCCTGAAAGACCAGGGCAGTGCAGAGCGGCTTCATGCTCCTCAGTGGAATTCAGCTTTTGTGTCCGTCTCTCCTTCCAGTGCTGAGGATTAGGTGACAGTGGAAGAATGAATACTGTTAATGTGGGGAAGCAGGGTGCTGTTTCTCCTTTCACACCAGCCAAAGAACATATCCGGTGTCTCCCTGAAACTTTAGCTTGTCGGCATAGTTCATTGTCAGTTTTCAGGTGCATACATCTTTAAGGAAAGAAGAAAATAAAGTTATTAAATAAGAATAATAAAATTAACATTAACAATATGTTTAAACAACTACATCACAAATTTTGCTTCAGGTTAATCTTCAGGGTTTTGTAGCAATTATAGACAATTGAAAAGAATTGTAATGAAGTTTGCTAATCTGATGTATTACTTCCCAAGTAAATATATGTTGTTGTTGTTTTAAATTTTTAAATATAGTTTTATTGATTTCAGAGACAGAAGGAGAGGGAGAGAAAGTATCATTGATTGGCTGCCTGCATGTCCCCACTGGGGATTGAGTCCCCACCAGGCATATGCCCTGACCAGGAGTCGAACCGTTACCCTGTTCATAGATCAACATTCAACTAATGAGCCACAGTAGCCAAGCTATGTTGTGTTATATGTGATAGAACATATGGTACACTTT
Organism: Myotis davidii; assembly: GCF_000327345.1. Classification (NCBI taxonomy): domain Eukaryota; kingdom Metazoa; phylum Chordata; class Mammalia; order Chiroptera; family Vespertilionidae; genus Myotis; species Myotis davidii. Next base: position 432,278 of record NW_006297140.1, on the reverse strand, counting down.
CTGGAATTAGTTAGATGCTTATATCTGAAATGTTTGCCAACCTGCAAAACAGAATAGGACTAGAATTTAAGACATAAGTGTGCCTGTAATTTCATTATATAGAGGGTATTAACTAGTTTATGATGTCAAGAGAAAAGTATATTTTATTAAAAGTATATTTCAAGAGATGGTGGAGGTGTTTTTATATTTTAGGAATAATTTTTTAAAAAATAGAGATGTATCTGAAATTTCTACATTCAAGAATATAACAACAGAAAGTCCCATGTAAGATTTTTACCTGTGAAATGGTGAAAGTAGGAAATTTTGTTTATGCCACTAAATAGATATATTATGCAAAGTACAGTATGCTTTCTACTATGTAATAAATCACTACAAAATGATAGCTTTGACATTCCATTACCCAAGAACAATCATATATCTCCACAAATATTGAAGAATAAATGCTTTCCCTGAAGAGCATATCCATATTTAATCAATGATACAGGGAATCATTTTTGCTCATATTCATTCCTGAAGATCTGGAGTGTTGCTGATGAGTATTTAGTGCCATGTTATTGGTATAGTTTATCTTTCAACAGCTATAATCCACTCCCAATTCCATATAAATGACATTCAAAGAAATATTCATGCTTTGAAACATAATGATCAGTTCTTATGTATTTACAAAGTGAAGGAAAGTATCCTTCACTCAATTGCTGCTTTACTTTATAGATAAAGCAAATTAAGAAAATTATGAGTTTTCCAAAAGCTACTCAGAGAGTTGCAGTGATAAGATTGAGGGCATCTGCTTCTGTCTCCTGGGTTTTTGTGGATTATTTCTCCTTGTTAGGCCAGACTTCATCTTTCCTATTTAAAATACTACATAACATTCTTCTATTAGCAGTAACTGCCCACAAATTATTTTCACCACAAAAATTATTTTATGGATTTAAAAGAATTTCTCTACTGCTTAATTACATCTGACATATGTGAGATGTATTTTGAAAACCCCACTTAAGAAACGTAAGCTATTAGTGATTATTATTACTATCCTACTTGGTGAGCAGTAATGTTTTTACTTTCAACATGTTTAATCCTCTCAAAAGCATGAGCAGTTATTCCATCACCCTCCTTAGTACTGTTTAACCAAGCTACTCATTTTGGGTTCTCTTCATCATCTCTCATAAGTCAGTCTCTTAGCCTTTTAGACATTTCACTTGTTTCTCCCATTTACTGCCTCCTACTGTGTTCTTATTATCGTAATGTATTTTTTCAGTGTTGACAATTTACTGGGCACTGTTCAAAACATAACATCTTTGTTTCTAGGGAGGTGGCTCAAATTGCCAAACTGTGTTTAGCGTGGTCTCAGCAGACCAGGGAAAGAATGTGGAGTAGCCCACTTCAGTCAAGTCTGGGATATGAGGACGAGATCAGAGCTGAGTTCGTGGGTACAGTTCAGAAGCATTTTTCACCTCAATTTTGTGTTTCCCCTGACCGTGTTTAACGTTACCTCAGTTATGGTGAGGGATGAGTCCATGTGGCTAATCTGGGTTGCCTTGGGCCTGTGGATTTTCAGGATGCTCCCTTGCACCCCAGTGGCATTCACATAGAAAATAACAAGCAACTTGAAACTCTTGGGAAAGGACATTGGGATTTAAGGAATGGCTATTTTCAGTGGCCAAAGTGTGTGTTTTTTAATCAGTATTTTAATCTGTTTTGAAAACAGAATATTGAAAATTTTTAGGTATAATATTGAAAATTTTTAGGTATAGATGAATAGACAATCTTATTACTATTCTCACAGCCCTTGGATACCAAAATATAATTGGCCAATCTCATTGGCCAAGCTAAAATCTCATTGGCCAATTTCTGATGTACCAGATTTTAATGCCTCTGTTCATAAACTAGTCAGGGCTCACATTGATGTTTCTTTCTCTCTGTCTCCCCTTCTCTTCCACTCTCTCTTTAAAAAAATCAATGGAAAAAATATCCTGTGTGAGTATTAACCAAAAAAGAAAAAGAAAAATATTTTACTGACATGGAATAAAAATGCATACTCAGGTAGAGTGGAATGAGTATTTAGTCACGGACAAGATGAGTTAGTCTTTGGGGGTGACTTTTCTGGTGTCCCCACAGGCTGACTGCACACAGGTGAGTACTGGAAGGAGTAGTATGTGAAATCTCAGACAGTGGGAAGGCTAGATTATTTGAAAATCATACATCAGTATTGAGACACTGTTAAGATGACATTTGAAGCTTTTTAAAGACACTAGGCATTGTGGTCCTATGATTTTTTCTACAGCAATTTTTAAGTTTTTGTGTGTAGAAGAGGGGATGTGCTTGAGGTCACCCTGGGCTACGTATTTTCCAGATGAACATTACTGGTATGGAGGGAGGAGTAAAGGAATCAAGGATGCTTTCAAAGGAGTTGTAAGAATTACCATTTGAGTTCTACAAAGGAAAGAAATGTAGGAGAACTTGATATATGTTGCAGGTTGGAGGGGGGAAATAGCATCTATGGATTGGAAACCTTGATGAGACTGACATTATTAATAGCAAGAGTAAGAGCAAGTGAATTGAAAGGGCCAAGTTGGTGAGGGGGATATTTACATTTGAATGGACAGGAGGACTGACTGTAGTGCCATATTAGTTAATTCCAACTATCACCATTCTGTGCATCATGGGAATCGAATGCAACACAAAGAGAAAGAAAGGCAAAGATCAGGGGAAATAAAAAAAAAATCAAGAAATGTAGAAGCCACATATATATATTGATGTCCCTTAGAAAGATTATTGGCAATGAAGTGGAGATAGACACTTAGCCCTGTGCCAGCCATGGAAGTGTGAGGGGCAGAGAGACCCAGGTGCCAGTAGATAACAGCAAGAAGAAGGTTAGAGACAGTGCTATTACTTGATGGAAATGGCTTCAAAGAAGCACATCCTATATAATAAAAGCCTAATATGATAAGTGTCCCATCATGGGGTCAGCTGTTCAACCAATTAAAGAGTAATCCTATATAATAAAAGCCTAATATGATAAGTGTCCCATCATGGGGTCAGCTGTTCAACCAATCAAAGAGTAATATGCTAATGATATGCTAAGGCCACTCACTATGATGTGAACTGACCACCACAGGGAAGATGCTCTGACTGGTAGGTGAGCTTGCTGTTGGGGTACAGCCTATCTGGACTGAGCAAGATGGGCCAGACATGCCCTGGAGCCCTCCCGAGGTCCCTCCCTGGCTGGCCAACTTCCTGCATCCCTCCCCGGCCCTGATTGTGCACCGGTGGGGTCCCTCAGCCTGGCCTGTGCTTTCTTGCAATCCAGGACCCCTTGGGGGATGTCAGAAAGCTGGTTTTGGCCTTATCCCACAGGCCAGGCTGAGGGACCCCACTGGTGCATGAATTCGTGCACTGGGCCTCTAGTAGACTTATAAAAGAAAGAGCAATGGGGGAGAGGAAGTTTAGAGGTTGACCAAGAACAGGGAGAACGCGTATGCCATTTCCTGTCTCTGAAGTACTTATGTGGGAGAGAAAATACTGAAAGGGTGTCAAGGGAGGTCATTTTGTAGTGGAATAGCAATGATACTCAAAAAAGCCAAAACAACAAACAAAAGAATTGGAGGTCCATAGTCTATAGCAGAAAAGTAGAAAATAGAGAGTGTTGGGTGATGGATTTAATTGACAACATGGATATGTAAGATCACTTTGGAGGTAGTTAGGATAAACAGAAATTTGAAACATAAGGAACTAGTCCAGATAGAGGAATATGGACACTCACACAGTTCTAGTTCTATGTTCCTAAGTATTTCCTGTAGTGACATGGTGACATCCACTGCATATTCTCCTCTCAGCTACAGACAAGAGTGTGGCCTTGATGGCTGTGAGCAGCTCTTTAGACAGCATTTAACAGTCTGTCAGTAAATGATAGTAACTTGAACTAGAATGGCAAGTGGTCAGTATGAGTTTGCCCCCAAGAAGATGGATATGCTCTCAGAATACTGACAAAAATAGTATTTTTGTTGTTTTTAATTTTTAAATGTTGTTTTTAATTTTTAAATATATTTTTATTGAGTTCAGAGACAGAAGGAGAGGGAGAGAGAGAAGCATTCATCGGCTGCCCCCTGCATGTCCCCACTGGAGATTAAGCCCACATCCGGGCATGTGCCCTGACCAGGAGTCAGACACTTACCCTATTCAAAACAGTGTTGTAGATAATGAATGCCACACTGTGAGACCTATGGGGTGATGTTCAACCGTAGTTCCCCCTGAATGGACACACACTGCTATCCATTGTGGTATACTTTTCTTTTTTTATAACACAGGAAAGTAGAAAGCTAGAAATTAGGAAAGTTTACTTACTTGTGAAACAAGGTAGTATCTAATAGGTAAGTGTCCTACAAAGATATTTATCTAATATTGTGTTTCCAGTATGTCTACACTTTAATCATTTTGTCAATTAAAAATTACAAAATACTGTTCCACCTCAGATTATCAGTGATGTCATTAAGTTGGGTGAAAGTCTTATCACATATGTATCATCACTGCATACTCAACATATTCTCATTAATCATGCTAATGCATGGTTATCTTTCTCTGATTGGCTTAATTCACTTAGCATAATCATCACCAGGTCCCTCCGTGCTGTCTCAGAGGGTAATAGATCCTTCTTTTTTACAGCTGCATAGTATTGCATTATGTAAATGTCCCATAGCTTTTTTCTCTACTCATCTGATGGGCACTTGGGCTATTTCCAGATCTTAGCTATTGTAAATGTTGTAAATATTATACATGTAAGTTCAGCGCTTATGAAGAAACTACTCTTATCTTAAGACTCTTTCAGAAAATCTCAGTGACAAAAACAGTAGCATTTTATATCGGTGCAGTATTTTAAAGTTTATGATGTTCTTTAATATGTATTACCTCGTTTGAATTTTAAACAACTGTGAGTTTGGGGAAGGACATGATCATCATTCTGTAGATTGCAGAACTGAAATTCAGAAAGGTCAAATGACTGGCAGAAGATCACAGGCCTGTCTGCAGGAAAACCAGCCTTGTAGCCCCAAGCTCAGTGCTTTGAAGTGTTTGAGAGCAGGATAAGAGGCCCAGATACAAGTCCTATTAATTTTATCTCCACTTTTTCAAATCCTTGAGTTAGTTGGCTATCTAAGCACTTTGATTTAAAATGAAAAGACCACATGCTAGTCTTTGCTCCAGTATTTGTTAGCCATGTGACCCTCCTGTGAGTCTGACTTCTTTATCTGCAGTTAGCTTATAATGCAGCTCTTGACTGGGTCCACAGAGGTCATGTGACCCACACCCAAAAGGGAAAGTGCTTGGAAAATAAGTGAGTCCTGCTGTAACTATAAAGAACTACTATTTCACAATACTTGGGCATTTTGTCATGAGGATTGCACCCTCAGGTAAAGACAGAGGGTCAAACCTTAACTCCACCATTGATCCCAGGCAAGTCCTTGAACCAATGTGATAATCTGTTTTGGCCACTGTAAAATAATGATTTTTGAGTGATGTTTATATCACTAAAATAGTGATATTTATATATTACAGATGTTAATGAGACATCAGATGGGATACACAAAAGTGGCTACATGAAAGAAGCTCTGTATATACTGGAAAGGTGCTATGCAAATATACATATATAGAGAGAAAAGCCTCATTAGTATGCAGTAAATTTTTTATATATTTTAGTCCTATGTCAAAAATCATAACGGTTCCTGAATCTTTATGTGTTCTAAAGATAATTAGCCAAAGCAGGTATATGAAAAGGTGCCATGTGACAAAAATTTGCTTATCTCCATACTTTTTTTTTTGCCTTTCTCAGGAAGTTTCAACCTCTTTCTAATTTTATTTATTAATATTCTCAAATACTCAAGGTTCTTACTTTTCTGCTGCTTGGTAAGGGACTTCATAAAAGTTGAACTGACATTCCATACTGATGCCTCCCTTCATGTATAATTCATCAGCCCATTCACTCCATTAAAGTGACTGCATGCTTGAGCTACATCCAGCTAGACTTCTAGCCCAGTCATCTCTGGCCTCCTTATGCTCCCTGCCAACACCAGTTTTGCAAAAGAGAAGGGTGTTAGGTGAAGGGTTGATTTCTTTAACAGTTGACACAAGGGATTACTTTATAATGTCTTTGTTTAAAAAGTATGCGGTTCATTCCCACTGGTATGTGAAAACAAACCTCTGAAGTTGCCAATGCAAGGAAAACCCAAGATGGTGAACAAACATATTTAAATGGTAACTATACACCGTCAGTGTACAAATCCTGTGAGTTACCTCAATTCAAACCAGACTTTCTGACTGTAGAGAGGAATCCATAGTGTAATCTGGGAGATTCAGGTTAGAATCACAAACATTTCTAAATTTTTCTTAAGATTATAGTTGATGATGTGGATTTGGGGACTTCATAATTTTTAGTTTTATTTATGTAATTGGATATTTTTAATTGTATGTTCTAAAGAAAAGTCATAAAAGATGATATTAAGTTGCTTTATTGGGTTTGTAATCACATTTTTTTTTAAAAAAAATCCTCCTGTATTGTTATAAATGTATACATTCATGCATTACTCTCTAGTTTCTTAAAATTCAACTTCAAGTTTTCTTTTCTCTGACACCAGCAATAAAGCCCGGTGCATTTCCTGTATAATTAAATCATCTTGAAAAGTGTTTAAAATGTGATACAAAAACGAACGCAAAATTGTCTTTTATAGCTCATGAATACATTTTGAATGCTCCCTGGGCATTTAGGGTGGCAGGTAGCTGAGGTATAAATAGTATGCCTGTACAAGGTTCCTGAAAATCATTTTGATTTGAGGCATATTTAATTTCTAACTCAAAAACATAGCTTTTATATTGGAAGAAATGCTTTTTTTTGCTACTAGGAAACCTAAATAATATTCTCATCACAAGCATAACATGCTATATCCTTCCTGAAGGCAGTGTATTTCATTGGATCATTTTAATGTGCTCTGGCAGAAGACTATCAATATCACTCTTCAGTTGAAAGGTGGTTCCAGTAATGCCTGCTGTCTAAACATCATTTGTAATACAAATGGCAGGGGAGTCGGTGGCTTAATGGGTACTAATTTATTTTGAATTTATGATGCATTGCAGCCATTAGTAAGAACTGAGCTGCTTTTACAACAGTTCATGGGGAAAAAGAGTTCTGTTTGTGCTTGGTTTTATTTCGTGGTGTCAGAAAATATACCCATTTCAAAAGAAAAAAAAAAGGAAAAGTCTGCACTAAAATGGAATTAGGTTAGAAGTCTGCCAGTGCTATGTAACAATTCTCATACATCATGCTGTATGCCTCTGTGCCTGATCATAGGTAGCCATAAGGGTGGTTTTATATGGCCCTGTTGGTTTTGCATTATATTCAAGCATAAATTTAATGTGCAAATTTTTATCATTTTTGAAACATTGTTTCTTAATATATATTTATCATGAAATATTTCAAAATAAATAAAATGTAAATTTAATGTAATGGAGATTGCCATATATTTCAATGCACACCAACATTAGAGTAAAATTAAACTCTGAAATAACATTTATTGAGTATAAGTAGTACTCCATGATTGGAACTATAGAAGAAAAGAGAAGACATGTGCATTCTTTTGCCATCTACTTGAGGTAACAGGATTTTGGTAGGAATAAGTATACTAATGCATGATTTCACTAAGAATGCAAGGTAATAGCTGGTAATATTTATTCCCAGTAAACAGTAAGTGATTTATTCCCACATATGACAATAGATGGAGTCAGTGGTTGGAAATGTGAGAGGAAGGCTCGGAGGACAAACCATCAAGGATGTGGTGGAGTTTAAGCTGGTCTTAAAAGCAAAGCAAAATATGATCAGGAACAACATGCACATATAAGACGTGGTGGAGACAAAAGAATAAGAATTGCTAGAGGCTTTATCAACTGGTCTACCTGGGAGATTTCATAAATACAGAATAATAGAAGGTAGAGCAGGCTTGAGTGAAGTGCTTTAAATGCACTCAGAAAACAAAACAAAATTCTGTACATGTTGAAAGTAATTTCAAACACAATATGCAAATTTGTAATTATAGTAGCCACTAAGGTCCATTGAAGGGTGGGGTTTTATAGTGAACTAATGCTTTCCCCGACCTGCGGGCTCAGGCGTCCCTTCAGGGCTGGATTGGTCCAGGAGGTTAGAGATGGTCTCTCATTGCACTATAAACTGCTGCAGACACTATAAGCCTTTAGTTAAATAACCCCTCCCACCAAACAGCAGTCTGGGAAAACATCACTTTAGGACCCTAACAAAAGAACTTTTGACCAGCCTTATTAGAATCCCACTGCCTAGTACTGCCTGGCAATTAAAAGCATTTTGTTTCTTATCACTATTTAGCCTTTAGAGCTAAACATAAATCCCCCTGATCATCTATCCTCATGCCTACCTTTCTCCACATGCTGACCATGTCTCCTCACTGCTTTCTAGTCCCACACTGACGTCCCTCCAAATCCTTCCCATTGAGCACCTGCAAATGCTTTGATTTTGGATATCTCATCCTCTGGTCTCTACAATCTCAGCCCCTTTCAGTGAACAAACCCTATGGCTCCTTTTCCTAAGCAAGTCCTGGTTTCTCCTCTGACTCCACTTTCTCTCAAGAGGAGACTGTGTGTTGTCTCCCAATATTTTTTTAAAAATATATTTTATTGATTTTTCTTTACCGAGAGAAAGGGAGAAGGATGGAGAGTTAGAAACATCAATGAGAGAGAAACATCGATCAGCTGCCTCCTGCACACCTCCTACTGGAGATGTGCCCGTAACCAAGGTACATGCCCTTGACCGGAATCAAACCTGGGACCTTTCAGTCCACAAGCTGACGCTCTATCCACTGAGCCAAACCAGTTAGGGCTCCCAATATTTTAACAGTAGGTCACCAACAGCCTCCCCACCAACCCCGAGACTTGGTATACATTGCAAAATACATTGCAAGTCAGCATCAAATAGGATGCATAACTCAGTTTAACTCATCTGCCTAATTCTGTCTACTAGCCTATCTTTGAAAAAGTTTTGATCCATACCTAAAAGCTTGGAGAATAACAATGATGTTGCCTGTTACTCTGAAATAATTGACAAATTAAAATAGAAGTGTTATAATAAATTAAAATGCTAATGTGTTGGCTGATTGCATTATGGAGAAAGAGGAACTTCACACCAGGTTATTGGCATTCTCAGTTGTGATTATTGCTTAGTAATGGACCTTTAAAAATAATCAATGCAATCTCTAAAAACCTTTTCCTCTTGTAATATCATTTAAATAATTTTATTATTAATAAAGGTTGATGTTCCATAATTGCTCTGGCTGGGATAAAAGTGACCTGACTTTTTGAGTAACTGGAAAAATTAAATGGGACTTTTCCTGTTTATTTCTAATGTTATTGCTGTGGTACGAAGACACTGGACTCTTATTTGCCTAAATATATTTTTATTGATTTTACAGAGAGGAAGGGAGAGGGACAGAGAGCTAGAAATATCAATGAGAGAATCATTGATCAGCTGCCTCCCACATGCCCCCTACTGGGCACTGAGCCTCAAACCCGGGCATGTGCCCTGACCGTGAACTCCTGGTTCATGGGCTGATGCTCAGCCACTGAGGAACAGCGGCCGGGCAACACTGGACTTCTTTTTAGGTGACTTGGCCACTTTCCCTCGTACAAGTTTTCTCATCTCTCTGAACTAGTGTCCCTGTTCCTGGTCCGAAAGGATAATTGACTTTGGCTCTGGTTCTCTTTCTATCTTGCCAACTCATGTACCAGCAGAACTCATGGAACAGTTTGTTGCTTCTTTAATGTTTTAATATCTTAGCTTGTGTCCTATAAGTCATTGCTCTAAACTAGGATACAAATAGCTAAGGGATTGCAAACACTAGTAATGCTTTGCCTCTACAGTATGAGATAATCATTTTTATATATCAATTCATTATTTTTATAAGATTTATATCAAATTAAACCTACAAAGAGCGCTATGCTTTGCATTTTCCTGGAGTGTCAAAGATCTTTGCAGGGTGTATACACGTTTGCTGTTGGCCTTCGGATGACTTGAAGCTTCAAAGGTGCTTTTGTGTCAGGGACACTTACAGCTTCTGTTTCTAAGCCTCTCCCTAGACAGGTAATGCGGTGTAGCTCCCTGCTGACAAACCCTCTAAGGAGAGGCCATGGTGTGACGTGGCTGCCCTCTTTGGTAGGAAACAGTGGAGAGAGAACGCAGAAAGTTGGTGGCTGTGCTGGGCACCTCTCCTGGACACCTGACTGACTGTCTAGACCGAGAGCAGTTTTCCTCCTGATCATTCCTCATTCAGGTTCCTGGTCTAAGAAGGCTGGAGAGTGTTTACTTACTTAGAATCACTGAAGGTCACACTTCAGTGAATGGGATTGGGGGGGCGATTGGGGCGGGGCCAGCAGGGGGGAGAGGCTGCGGGCTGTTGGCTGGCCGCCCCACCTCTGATCAGGCTGGTTGGCCGCCACAGTGCACATCACGGCCCCCAGTCATTCTGATTGTTCTGGTCATTCTGCCGTTTGGTCGCTTGGCTTTTATATATATTGCTTATGCTTGGGGGAAAATGTGTTTACAATAATCCCAGGCCAGATATCTGGTGTAAGCTGTTTCTGCTCAATACACCTACCATAGTTGATTGGGGAATTTTTAGGTTTTTATTTGAAGAATCACTTCAGCAGACTAGGAAGGTCACACCATCACCAGAATGAAATCTTTCTGCCTAGGAATACATTTTAAAGTTATCTATCAAGTATAGAACTATGAGATTTTCAAAGACAGCTAGAGGACTGATGCACGAAATTCATGCAACAGTAGGCCTTCCTTCCTCTGGCTGCCAGCACGGGCTTCCCTCTGGCACCCGGGACCCAGGCTTCCCACACAGCCCCGGCTTTGTCCA
>NW_006297140.1:413220-420525 GCF_000327345.1 Myotis davidii | reverse complement strand
AGCCTGGCTTCTGAACCTCCCGTGCTCTTTGGTCTTCATTGCACGATGCCAATCTTAGTTGGCAGTTAATTTGCATATAGCCCTGATTAGCCAATGAAAAGGGTAGCGTGGTACGCCAATTACCATTTTTCTCTTTTATTAGTGTAGAAAATGTAATTTTTAAAAGCATATGTGTGAATAATTATGAAATACAACTATAAATTGGAACTGAGTAAGAAAGATTAGATAAACTGAAAAATAAAATTAGGATGTTAAATATCACAAAATAGTTAATATTCAATCTTCTTAATATTTCCTCAGTTGATAGGTTACAAAGAAGTTTATGAGTTTGTTCACTAGAGGTTAAAGTATTTTTGCTAGATGTTTTCTGTGGTCTCCAAGTAAGTAGCTTGGGAAGGTCATATGCTGATTAATAGCAGAGTGGGAACATTTTAAATGGATTTTAAATTTTAAGAGATTTGGAAAAAATTAAGATAGCCATCTCATGTAATTTGAGTGGAAAAGGATGGCTAAGTCACTTGGAGATAGATACCCCAAAACAAGATAGGTAATCATGACTTTATAGTAATAACAATTTCTTATTGAACTTTGAGGACGTAAATTTCAGCCAACATGAGATGACTCCAGCAGTTCTAATGAATAACTGGTGAATGACATTGTCAGAAATCTGAGTAAGGCAGCTTGCTAAGAGGAACAGGACAAAGAATGCATTCAAGCTGCATGTGCAAAATGAGGTCAACAATAGGAAGACTTTTTGCTTTGAAAACTTCCCCCAGATTCATCAAATTGTAGAATTAAATTATTCCCAATAAGAGCACCACTTAGACTAGTGGTTCTCAACCTTCCTAATGCCATGACCCTTTAATACAGTTCCTCATGTTGTGGTGACCCCCAATTTCATTGTTACAAATTGAACATAATTAAAGCATAGTGATTAATCACAAAACACTATGCAATTATATATGTGTTTTCCGATGGTCTTAGGCGACCCCTGTGAAAGGGTCATTCTACCCTCAAAGGGGTCGCCACCCACAGGTTGAGAACCGCTGACTTAGACTATTGTAAGACATGATGTCAGATACCTGACTTGATTAGCCACACTTTGCAAAGGTGATGCCAGTCAAGATGAATATCTTACCCTAAACAAATAAAAATTAAAAAAATACAAAGAAATGGCTGAAAATCTCTGGGAGGATTACTCTGTATGTCCTCATTCAGATTTTCCTTTCTGATCTTCTTATTTTCCACTGCAGGTTTCAAAGTTTTCAAAGTTTTTAAATTTTATTTTATTGTGGTAAGAACACAACATGAGAGCTATTCTCTTAAGTTTTTAACTGTATAAGTTATTGTTGTTAGCTACAGGTACAATGTTGGACAGCAGATCTCTAAGACTTATTCATGTTGCTTAACTGAAACTTTATGCCTGTTGGTTAGTATTCTCATTTTTTCCCTCTTGCAAGCCCCTGCCAATCATCATTCCACTCTTCTATTAGTTGGACTATTTTAGATAACTCCTATAAGTGAAATTCATGTAGTATTTTTCCTTCTGTAACTGGTTTATTTCACTTGGCATAATATCATTAAAGTTCATCTGTGTTATCTCATATTGTCAAATTTCCTTCTTTTTGAAGTCTGAATAACGTTCCACTGTATGTATATGCCACATTTGTTTTTAGCCATTCATCCTTCATCGGACACTGAGGTTTTTTCTACATCTTTGCTATTCTGAAGAATACTTAAATGTACATGAAAATACTAATATCTCTTTGGGATTCCGATTTTAATTTTTTTGAATAAATACTCAGAAATGGGATTGCTGGATCATATGGTAGTAGTTTAATTTTAACATTTTAAGGAACCTCCAAACTATTCTCCATACTGGCTATAAAATTTTACAATGCCACTAACAATGTGCAGGATTTTAATTTCTTCACATCCTTGCCAACACTTTTGTGGCCTTTTGATTCTCTGATAATTGCCATCCGACAGGTGTGAGGTGACATCTTATTGTGGTTTGGATTTGCATTTCCCTGAGGATTAGTGATATTGAACACTGCCAGAACTTTCTCCTTGCTCATCGTTCTGGGTAAGTCCCAGGATCAATGGACTTGCTTAGCTTTTGTCTAGATTTGAGAATAATGTGTAAACCATAGTCCGCTAATATGAGGTTTTTTTAAATTATTATTATTATTGATTTTTAGAGTGAGAGGAGGGGAGACAGATAAGAGAAACATCAGTCAGCCGCCTCCTGCACACCCACACTGGGGATCGAACTCACAACCTGGGCATGTGCCCTGACCAGGCCTGGAACTAGTGACCTCTTGGTGCATGGGTCAATGCTCAACCACTGAGCCACATTAGCTGGACACCAATATGAGTTTTTTGTAGTATTTTTAGATCTTAAAAATTTAACACATTTGTCAACTGTGATAATTTCTATCATTGTTGCACTTCCAAATACATATTTCTGTTTCTCTTTTTTAAAATAAGTCTGTATTTGCAGTTAACTGTTTATTGGGCATCGAAGTATGAAAAATAAACACATCTTTATATGTCAGCTTGCTTAAGGATAACATTATTTTAATGAGGTTTTTTTCTTCTTCCATTTTTGAGGCTTATTGCCATTTTTAAGGCTGGCAGCTTTTATATAACCCTATATAATAAAGAGGTAATATGCAAATTAACCCTCACACCCTCAGAAGATGGCTGCCTATGACCAGGCCGGCAGAGGGGTTAGTGAGGGACGACCAAATGACTGAACAGCAGGCTGCATGGGGCAATCAGGCCAGCAGGGGGGCCATGAGGAGTGACCAGGCTGGCAGGAGGGGCAGTTGGGGGTAACCAGGCCAGCGGGGGGACAGTTAAGGGCAACCAGGCCAGCACACAGAGGCAGCAAATTTAAAGAATGAGTTCTGTGTATTCTAAAAATAAATATATTTTAATCTATTGTGTGATAATTACTACCTAGTGACAAACATGTGACTCGGAACTCCTATTCTTTTTCAGAATCATAAAACTAAGTAAACATTCCATCATAGTTCTTATGTAAAGAAGTACCTGGTAGAGTGCCTAGACTAAAATCTATCTAGCCATCTACCTACTTACCTACCTTCCAGTACATCTTTAAAGGTCCAGTTTTCATGGGAGATTATGTACTTAGAAACATTCAACAGCCATTAAAATACATCATACATTATGTTTACCGGCATCTTTCTTAATACTTCTGGACCATAATTAGGGAATTATGAAATTATAAAATTCTACTTATGTTCCATTGTTACTTTCCAAATCATTAGACTAAAAAAAAAATTTATTCAGTCCAGCTGGTGTGGTTCAGTGGTTGAGCACCTACCAATGAACCTGGAGGTCATGGTTTTATTCCCAGTCAGGGCACATGCCTGGGTTTCAGGCTTGATCCCCAGTGAGGGGCTTCAAGAAGCAGATGATCAATGATTCTTTCTCATCATTGATGTTTCTATCTCTCTATTCTCCCTTCCCCTCTGTAATAAAAACATAAAGTAAAAATAAAAAAGTAAAAGACCTGATAATTTAAAAATATATCCAGATTTCAAAAAAGGAATACAGTATTTTTTTTAATAGATAGAAATAGATAGCTCTAGAGACTTGTGGGTTTAAGATACAAAAGGAAATATTTTGTTAGATAAGGTTGGGATAAAAGTGAAGAAAACATTTTTATTCAGAATGCTTGTTCTGCTTCTGAGTGATAGAGCAATGCAGTGGTACATTTAGGGGTAAACTATACAAATATTGAAAACTGTCTTTTCAGCAGAATTATTTTAAGTCAGTTTTTATAAACTCTTTGTTTCTTCAATTGTGCATTTCTAATATTCGTGTGACACTAAACCCAGCCATTATGTTTCTCTAATGAAGGTTATTTGTTGATCACAAATAGATGGCCTGAGTTCTCAGTGGTCATTGAGAAACCAAAATTACATTTTGTTAGCTCCAAGAATATTTTCAATGCTGTGGATCACATTAGCTTAAAAATCAAAGGTTGGCTCTACCTGGTTTGGCTCAGTGGATAGAGCATCGGCCTGCGGACTGAAGGGTCCCAGGTTCGATTCCAGTCAAAGGCATGTACCTTGGTTGTGGGCACATCCCCAGTAGGGGGTGTGCAGGAGGCAGCTAATTGAGGTTTCTCTCTCATTGATGTTTCTAACTCTCTATCCCTCTCCCTTCCTCTCTGTAAAAAAATCAATAAAATATATATTTTTTAAAAAAATCAAAGGTTGTAGTTGCTAAGAAGTACACAAACAAGATATCTCAACTATTCCAGGAACAAAGCAATTCAGAGTTAGGCTTTGTGAAACTAAGTCTAAAATGAGACTTTTATTTGTGTTGCAGCAAAAAAATTACTGGCATTTCTAGGAATAGTTATAGATTTTATAGTCTCTGAAATATTGTAACATTTGGAAGAAACATTAAAAATATTTAAAAGCGTCTTTTCAGATATTTTACTAAAAATATGACTTTTGAGGGACCCAGGCAGGTGCAGTGCTCCGGAACCTAAACTACTCGAGTTTCTCGGGAAAACTACATTAGGGTATAGTGAAAAGGCTTGAAGCAAGAGGCAGATTGGTCAATGGCTTGTTATCATTAGTTAAATATTTGGTAACACGGTACACATATTTTCCTGTTAAATATTAACCCAAATGTATTTTTAACTAGCTAGTCTCAATACTTCTAATATTTAATTCCATTTTCAAAAAAAGTCACATGTAGCTTGACAATGTGATCTTTATTGCAGAGATCACTGCAAAATGTACTTGTGTTTGGAGGTGGAATATTTGAAACTTATCTTGATTCCCTGCAGCCTTCATTCAGTGCAGCTTACAGCCATTCCCAGAGACACAGAACTATTCACTGTTAAGTAATCAGTAGATGGGATTTAGTTTTTTCTCAGTATCTCATTACAGGTTCCTAAGTCTTTGAATATTTGGAGGAATACATTTATTACTTTAACTCAACTTGATTGATATACAACTGTCCACTTTATTATTTGTAATGGAACATAAACTCGAAATGCATTTGTGATTCTTTTACTAGTAATTGATGTTATAAAGATGTATAAAATATTGATTTACCTTAATTTTTTTTGTAGCTGAGTCTATTTATTCAATCCTTTACTTCCTTTACATTTGTTTGGCTAACAAATTATTTTATGTTTTTAACTAATCATAATGATAACTAATCTTAAGGTAGCCCAGTAAGAATTTCAGTTATAATCCTGTATAATAAAGAGGTAATATGCAAATTGCCCCTCACGCCCTAAATGCCGTCACAAATAAATATGCAAATTGCCCCTCACGCACAGCAGGAGAACTTTAACTTTAACGTCACATGCTCTTCGAACTCGAGAGAAAGCAACATATAACTGACCATGTGCCAAAATGGGTTCAGGTAGGAATATTCCTACTCTGTCTAGAGTTTGTCCTTGTGATTTATTAATAGTCATCGCAAATGCTGGCATCATGGGAAACTGTCGTTGAATTAATTTAAATGGGAAGCCAGTGTCAGATGGGGACAAAACTCAAATATGTGTGAAAATCTCCATCGAGTATATCCAAAATGTCTTCATTTAATTTTTTAATGTGCTCATTTTTTGGACAAAGAATTTCACATTGATATATATTTTTAATATTATCTATAGATATAGTATTTCCAAAGGTAGCTTCAATAATATATCCATTACAAATCATTTCACAGGGGATTTCAATATCCATTCCTAAATGAAAACTGCTATCAAGTTTGCCATCTTCAAGTTTTACTAACCACTCACTATAAGCAGAATCCTCTGATCTCATATTTGTTGTGAGACAACTTTCTGAAACATCCCCAAACATTACAGTACTTTAAACTCATCTGTACTATGGCTGGTCACAGAGCATGTGGTACAATACTGAGACATTGTTGAAAATCCCCTCCAAAAAGGAGAACTTTCCCACCAAATACAACATTCAAATTCATAATTTCTCTTAGTAATCTGTCCGTGGTGTTTATAGCATGACTGGATACCATGATGCATTCATCGATAATGAGAAGTTGGGGCTTTTTAATAGTTTTAGCAACTTCACTGTTTATATCGAGTCTAGAAATTGAAGTTTCATTTAATGGAATTGGTAATTTATATTGGGATGAAAGGTTCTTCCCCCAAAAAGTAAATTTGCAGCAATTCGTGTAGATGCTATGGTCAGTGCGCATCATCGCTACCAGACAGTCAAAAGGTCGAACGGTCGCTTAGGCTTTTATATAGAGAGAATATATAGATATTGTCTCCTGGATTAATAGCAATGTTACGTAGATTAAAACAGCGGTTGCCAACCTTTCGGACTTCACGGACCACCAATGGTCCGTAGACCACCCATTGGTGACTGGTGGATTAAAACATATATGTCCCACAATTAAGAATAAATAATGAGCCCTAACCCATTTGGCTCAGTGGATAGAGTGTCAGCCTGTGGACTCAAGGGTCCCAGGTTCGATTTCAGTCAAGGGCATGTATCTTGGTTGCGGGCACATCCCCAGTAGGGAGTGTGCAAGAGGAAGCTGATCGATGTTTCTCTCTCATCGATGTTTCTAACTCTCTATCCCTCTCCCTTCCTCTCTGTAAAAAGTCAATAAAATATATTTTTTTTTAAAAAAGAAGAAATAATGAGCCTGGCTGGCATGGTTCAGCATTTACTAGTAAGTGTTGACCTATGAACCAGGATGTCATAGTTCAATTCCTGGTTAGGGCACATGCCCGGGTTGCAGGCTCATTCCCCAGTATGGGGCATGCAGGAGTCAGCCAATCAATGAGTCTTCTTCATCATTGATGTTTCCAGCTCTCTCTCCTCTCCTTTCCTCTCTGAATTCAATAAAAATATTTTTTTAAAAGAGAATAAATAATGAGACTTTGGACACAATTCTTAACCTTTCTAAAAGTTTTGTGAATGTGTGTGTGTGTGTGTGTGTGTGTGTGTGTGTGTGTGAAGATAGTTTGTTATGAAGAAGTTAAATATAAGCCAAACATAAAACATATATAGATGTCACTTTTTTTTTAAAGGGATGGTGTTCTTTCTTTCTTTCTTTTTAAAATATATTTTATTCACTTTTTACAGAGAGGAAGGGAGAGATACAGTCAAAAACACATTAATGAGAGAGAAACATCAAACAGCTGCCTCCTGCACACCTCCTACTAGGGATGTGCCTGCAACCAAGGTACATGCCCTTGACCAGAATCGAACCTGGGACCTTTCAGTCCGCAGGCTGACACTCTATCCACTGAGGACAACTGGCTAGGGC
>NW_006297140.1:383584-413089 GCF_000327345.1 Myotis davidii | reverse complement strand
TAATAAAATATATTTTATTGATTTTTTACAGAGAGGAAGGGAGAGAGATAGAGAGCCAGAAACATCAATGAGAGAGAAACATCAATCAGCTGCCTCCTGCACATCCTCCATTGGAAATGTGCTCGCAACCCAGGTACATGCGTTTGACCGGAATCGAACCTGGGACCCTTGAGTCCGCAGGCCGACACTCGATCCACTGAGCCAAACCGGTTTCGGCGATATCACATTTTTAATCCAAACTCCCATGATGTTCAGAAAAACCAATAAACTTTTGTCAACTTTAAAGCTATTTAATTTATGAATGCATGTAGTACAATAAATTTATGTGTGCCACTTTCTTCCTAAGCCTGTAAAACAAACTATTGAACAGAAATACCTAATTCTTCAAAGTAAACTGAATAACAGCTTCTCGGTTAAACATGTGATTGAACCAAACTTTTTTGTTAGAATTACTCTTGGTATTTTCAAATCTATCCTTCATTATACCACAATATTTAAAGAGAGCTAATTTATTTTACTTCAGGTGTATCTGCAGAGATACTTTCAGCTTAAACACTCAATAGGCTTACATACTAAGTAAACACCTATCTCATTTAATACGATTTTTACATATAGGTTGACTATAGAATGGCAGTAGTAGGTTCCAAGTCTATTTCACTGTGATGTTCTTGGAATGGCTAGCTTTTGTGTTTCAGCCTTTTCTTCAAGCCAGTTCTTTATATTCACAGTTTGGCTGCTGTGGTTCAATGCAACATAAGCGTTCAAGACAACATTTAGTGACTTCTCTGTATCTCTTTTGAAGAAAAGAACTTTTCTCAGAAATTGCTAGTATATTTCCACTCATGTCTCATTCGCCAGGATTACAGCATAAGCTGAGCCCAGCCCAGCCCTAAATCATTCAATGGGGAGGGGAATGAGATTTCCCTGACGGGCTTTATAAAACAGGATTAATGACCATCTCAATATAGAGTTTAATTCTCTAAACCTAAGGCTGCATGATGAAGAGCAGGCTCCTAAAAGGAATCTGTGTTCTCCCACAAGAAGAAGCAGGAGAAAATGGATACACAGTTGATAACCAAGAATATTAGCCAAGGGAGGACCATTTATTAGTTATTAG
The DNA here is from genome assembly GCF_000327345.1 of Myotis davidii. NCBI lineage: Eukaryota > Metazoa > Chordata > Mammalia > Chiroptera > Vespertilionidae > Myotis > Myotis davidii. The sequence goes on along the minus strand of NW_006297140.1, from coordinate 411,972 downwards.
TTATTCTCTGGAATAACTAAAGAACAGTAATTGTTATTACTCTGTAGTACTTTATAGCATACTAGGACTTATGTAAAAAGTGCACATAGAATATATATATTTTAAGACACATTTTGAATTACATACCCACATTCTTTTGGTACTATATCCCTTGGATTCATCATACACAACACACACACACACACACACACACAGACACAGGCACACACACAGGCACATACACAAATACAACTATCTCTACACTATATGTAAATCCCATGTGCTGTAGAAATAGTAGCAAGAATATTCAGGGGTAAGAGGACCTCATAACCTTAGTTGGGAACTTTGTTTGCTTAAAACATCTTTACTCATAAACCAAGGTACTTTTATTTTTTTAATTTATTATTATTTTTAATTTCCCCCCATCAACATTTATCTCCTCTATGCTCTCTTCTACCTCCACTCCCTTTTCACTACTCCTGCAATCACACTGTTGTCCATGCCCATGAGTTTTCTCTCTCTCTCTCTTTTTTTTCTTTTTGCTCAATCCTTCCACCCCCACTCCCTACCACCAGCACCAGCACCAGATCTGTCTGCCTGCTCTCTATCTATTAGAGCCTGTTTCTATTTTCCTTGGTAGTTCAGTTTGTTCGTTAAATTCCACATGTGAGTTAAATCATATGGTACCTGTCTTTCTCTGACTGGTTTATTTCACTTAGCATAATACTCTCAGGTCCATCCATGATGTTATAAAGGGCAAAATTTTCTTCCTTTTTACAGCAGAGTAGTATTCCATTGTGTAAATGTACCACAGATTTTTTATCTACTCATCTGATGGACACTTGTGCTGCTTCCATATCTCGGCTATTGTAAATGATGCTGCAATGAACATAGGGGTACATATATTCTTTCAAATTAGCGTTTTGGGTTTCTGCAGATAAATTCTCAGAAGTGGGATCACTGTATCATAAGGCAGTTCCATTTTTTAATTTTTTGAGGTAATTCCTTACTGCTTCCCACAGTGGCTGCACCAATCTGTATTCCTGCCTTGTACGAGAGTTCCCTTTTCCCCGCATCCTTGCCAACATTTGTTTGTTAATGTATTGATGATAACCATTCTGACAGGTGTGAGGTGATATCTCATTGTAATTTTAATTTGCATTTTTCTGATTAATGATGGTGAGCATGTTTTCATATGTCTATTGGCCATTTGTATGTCCTCTTTAGAGAAGTGTCTATTCAGGTCTTTTGCCCATTTTTTATTTGGATTGGTTTTGGGAATGTGTGTTGAGTTTTATAAGTTCTTTATAAATTTTAGGTATTAATTCCTTATCATATATATTATTGGGAAATATGTTCTCCCATTCAGTGGGTTTTCTTTTCATTTTGTTGATGTAAATCAAAGTACTTTTATAAAGAAGAGTTAAGATGAATGATGATCATATACCATTCTCTAAAATGATCTTTATCCTCACATATGTGTTGACTTTTTTGTATCATTATATTTTAGATAAGAAGAGAAAGAAACATAGTGGATTAAGCATCTTCTTAAACTTTTTCTATGATAAATACTGATATCATATTAATTAAGTCACTGTAGCATCATATGACAATCCTAAATCAACTTATAAAACAATTTAACTTAATTAAATGTAAGATAATCACTATCTACTATATTAAATAAATAAACTCTCCTATGCCTAAGTAGATTATAAATATGAATAATATTACACCTCTGCCCTCCTCCAGTTTAAACTCTAGTGAATAATGCAAATATGCAAATAAGTATACAACAAGGTAGAATAATATTTATCTTAAGAGAGATAGGAACAAAGTAGTGTAGCAGTTAAAAACTTAGAGGATTACATTAGACAGATAAGTTCATGCATTATAAAAGTGTTATTTAAAACTAATTTTGAAGAGTAGATGGAGGGGAAAATATAAAATTTTATAGGGCTTCATACAGTAGTCTATGTGCAGTAAGAGTTATGAGGGGAAAATATTCATGATCAGAAATGTATGTTAGCATCCTTTGGAATTGGTCATATTGTTTATCCATTGCCTAAGACAGATAGGAATCTTCAATTTACAAATTGGTTAATGGTTAATGGAAATATATATATTTTAAGATACATTTTGAATTACATATCCCCATTTCAAAAATCCTATTGAGATTAAACTATTTCAATCTTGAACTGAGAATAACAAATTGGAAAAGTCTGAATCACTTTAAATGTTCCGTAGTTAGATCATACTGAGATAATTATTTGAAGCTAAGTAACTTTTTAAGCTTTAGAAGGTATTTTGTAGACGTTAACTACTACTTAGTGTGAGATAGTCTTAACAGATTTTATTTCAATCTTGAACTGAGAATAACAAATTGGAAAAGTCTGAATCACTTTAACTGTTCTGTAGTTAGATCATACTGAGATAATTATTTGAAGCTAAGTAACTTTTTAAGCTTTAGAGGAAAAGAAGGTATTTTGTAGACGTTAACTACTACTTAGTGTGAGATAGTCTTAACAGATTTTATGGATTTGTAATAGAAATTGAATTTTTTCTATTTTCAGATTAGTTGGGATATTTTAGACTGTAAGGAAAAATCCAGTGCCTGTTGGTTAGCTAATAAGGAAATTTCATGATGTCATATCACAAAGAAGTCTAAGCAAGGCAGCTCCTGGCTTGGTTGATTCATTGGCTCTTTGATGTAATCAAGGGCTAATCCACCTAATCTCCAAGCACCCTTCATGGCCCATCGATGACTATGGCACCTCCAGGCATCACATTGTCAAGAAAATATATTGAGGCATTTTATTGCTTTGTAAGACTGAGGAAATGCTTTCTTAGATGTCCCCAGGAGGCTCTTCCTATATGCATCGTCACAAAATGCTTGTGCTCAAACCAGGATTTGGTAATGGGAACAGTCCTATCATGATTCACTTATGATTCACTCCCAAGTGTTAGGCCTGGGCTCTCACAGAAGAGGTCAGGTATAAATTAAAATTGGGATTCTGTTAAGAAGGAAGATAGCGTGGCTCTTGGGCAGGTAACCAACAGTTCTGCAATTACAGCCTTATTTTATTTTCTTCTTAAACATTATTGTAAATTTTGTGTAATGTAGTTATAAATGTAAATTTTTATTTTAAAGAATGAGCATTATGTATGTAAACAATATTTACTCATTCCTCCCAGAAAAAAAAAAAAACACAAAAAACTCTTCACATAGGCAGTTATAGCAGAGTGCTTGAGCAATCCTTAAAAGTTATTACTTTGCACCTCAGTTTCCTTATTTATAAAATGGGAATGAAAATAAAATGGGAATGAAGAAATACTACCAACTTTTAGAGAGGTAGTAGGATTAAATGTGATTTTATAATGTGAAGAGCTTAGAAGTGCCAAGTCCTCAATAAATGTTATTGTTATTATTATGTAGGCACTGTATCGCCTTAAACAAGTGAGAATGTTTTTCCTGGTTGAGAATAATGTGACCTATACACACCAAGGAAGTGCTTGGCATTTCTGTTCTTGGGCATAGGGAATGATTTGTATGAAAAGATTTTGATGTCAATTTGTCTATCCCCTTCCCCTCCAATACAAATAGCATGATTATCCCTTTTAAACAGTTGTGAGGATGCCTAGTTGGAAAAACTCTGTGGTTGAATGAATATAGAAATGGAAGAGTCCATGTACAGAGAGGAAAAGAAAAAAAACACATAAAATAACTATCTTTTAGTTAAAATTCAAGAACTTGTCTTGCAACCAGGCCAATGGCAGACAGGCACTGAAATGTGCAAAAAGAAAAATATGGAAGGAATGGAAAATGAGCTATAGATTTATAAGTGTATTTAAAAATAGCATTTAGTACCTCATTAAAGTTTTACAGCTTCAGCTATTGGAATGGTGAGCAATCTCTCCGAGTAGTCGATATATCTACAGAGACCTGAGTATTAGAAAAATGACTCATCTTCTATATAATAAAAGCCTAAGCGACCATTAAGGTGGAATGACCAGAACGACTGGTCGCTATGATACATACTGGCCACCAGGGGGCAGACACTCAATGCGGGACCTGCCCCCTGATGGTCAATGTGTTTGCATAGGGGGAGTGCTGCTCAGCCAGAAGCCATGCTCATCATGGCTGGCAAGCACAACAGCAGTGGTGGCAGCATCTCCCGCTTCTGCAGTAGCACTAGGAGCAGTGAGCCAAGCTGTAAGGAGCCTGCCACACTGGTCGCTATGATACATAAGTAAGGAGTGAGCAGGCTGGCAGTAAGGAGCGAGGGATCCTGGATTGTGAGAGGGATGTCCCTGACTGCTAGAGGATGCAGGCTGGCCTGAGGGGACCATCCCCCCCCCCTGCACAAATTTTGTGCACTGGGCCTCTAGTTTACATATAAAAAGGAGAACATTCCCAAAAGAAGAAATAGCAAATGCAAAGCTGCGTTTGTGGACCATGTCACCTCTGTCCCTGTTATACAGCAAGCACACCTATCACGTTAATCAGTCCCTTTCTTGACTTCTGTAGCTACTCAAAGCACTGACTGAAAACATTTATATGCTTAAATGCTGAGTGAATACACGGTGTCTTCAGCCGACATTAAGATTCATCTTTTGTGGAGCTGAATGAGCTCCAGTAAGTTAACCTGTGGCACTTATAGAGCAATGTGCTAACTGATGACGTACCTGGGTAACATTGATGTCTTCATCCATTCAAAAAGCAAATGCAATGGCCGCTTTCTAATTATCAGGGACACTCCTTTCATGTTTTTCACTGAATTGAAATGAAAGAAAATCACCTGGAGAGAGAAACCATGTGGATTTTCAAGCCCAACTTCAGTGCAGAAATCGACCTCAGGCAAACAGGTAGTTAATGAAGAAGAGCCCACACTCTGTCCAACTTAAAATATTCCCAGTTTTCTAATTCAAAAAACACCTCTTTGAAAAATATTTCAAAATTAAAATGTTTTTGTTACTAATAAAAATATTATGGTTGTAACACAGATAAATTTCTGAAATTGCAAATAACTTTCTCCCAGTCTTGAACTAATGCTTTCTATCATTTGATTTGACAGGATACTACATATACAAATTGGAAATAAAGCAAATGAAAAATAAATTATAGCATTTTATCATTTCTCCTGTTAATGTTTATACTGTGCATATAAAATTTTATATAGCTCAAATTCATAGTCAATTTCAATTCATGGTTTTAGCGTGATCAAATATATTTTATGAAATGTTCATTACATAACACACTTTCCAAATTTTCTCACAGCATTTACTATGTACTCATGTAACATACAGAAGAAGTAACAAGTGCTGTGAATTTACATCTACAGAACAGAATAACAATATACAAAACAATAGACTAGTGTACATACATACATATATATGTCATACCTTTAAAAATACTAACAAACCCCATCTGTTTATAAGTTCTGTACCAAAATTCAAAATGAGCAGTAAGAGAGGTCACACCCAGGTTTGATGATTTGTTTCCAGATTCACGAACTCAAAAATGTCTTCCATGGCCATCACTTATTGCATGGAAAGGCTGCAAAACAAAATCAGAAAGAAACAAGCCCATCAGGCAAAGTACAGGGGAAACCAATTGCAGACTCCCAAAAGTCTTCTCCCAACGGAATCACAAAGGATGGGTTTAATTCCTTCAGCAATTGGTTTTGACATGTGTGAAGTGTTGCCCAATAAGGAAACTCAATTGAGACTCAGTGCTTAAGGTTTCGTTTTGGTTACTGGTTACATAGATATCCCCTGTCTGGCATATACCAAAATTCCAGACTCCCAGGAGGAAAGCATATATTCAAGATAAACTACATTGTTTGTTTGTTTGTTTGTTTATTAAAACTACACTGTTGATTGTTTGTAAAACAGTTTAGGCACAGTGAGCTACTCTTATCAGCTAGGGAATGATGGGGGTACTTCTGAAATCCAAGTTTGCAGATGCCAATTAAAGCCCAAACTTGCAATTGTGCCTTTCTTTCTTTTCTTTCTTGCCTTCCTTCCTTCCTTCCTTCCTTCCTTCCTTCCTTCCTTCCTTCCTTCCTTCCTTTCTTTCTTTCTTTTCTTTCTTCTTTCTTTCTTTCTTTCTTTCTTTCTTTCTTTTTAATGATTTCAGAGAGGAAGGGAGAGATAGAGAGAGATAGAAACATCAATGATGAGAGAGAATCATTGATCAGTTGCCTCCTGCATGCCCCGCACCGGGGATCAAGCCTGTAACCCAGGAGTGTGCCCTAACCAGGAATTGAACTGTTATCTTCTGGTTCATAGGTCAACGCACAACCATTGAGCCACACCAGTTGGGCACAAAATCAGGCCTTTTGAAGGATAGTGTATCTTAGCCTTGCTGTTGATGACTCTTTTCTGCACAGTAGTTAATAGCACAGTTTTATAATCAGGTGCCTTTGGGCTCATATCCACATTCTACCATTGATTCTGATGTGATCTTGAACAAGTTATCTAAGCACTTTGCACACCTCAGTTTTATCAAATGTTACGTAACTTTAATTAGGCAATTATATCATCAAATTGCCACAAAAATCATATGTAATAATTCACAATTATTAGCACACTAACTGCAAAGAGTAGTAACTCAATAAATAATGATGAATATTTGGCATGATGAATAACAGTATATGTAGCAGCTACTTTCACAAAGCTTAGAATAGAATGTATGAACAAGATTCAAACAGATTAAATGAAGACTCAATAATTGTGTATATGTGTATTTGTTACCAACTCTAAGTGCAACTGGAGTTCTCAGAGTGGGCAAACTCTGTAATTTATAAGAACCCACAGAAATTTCTTTACCAGAATAAGTATCCTTTTGGTAAATATGGAGCTACACGAAGAAAAACAGAGGTAGCTGACAGAAGTAGCTTTCAGAGGACAAGGAAGTAGTGGGAATACAGGTGACAGTATCAAGATCCTTACACTGCTCTCTGAGGAAACTCTCCTATACAACTTCATAGTTAACACGCATGTGGCCTTGACACTAAAAATTCTTCGATTGGAAAGCAGGATCAGAAGAAATTAGATACAGTCTGATACTTTTGTGAATTTTTTGCAAATAAGACATTATTATTCTTGCATGTCATTTTTAATAACTGCTTGATGAGCAAATAGAACAAAGATTTTTGATGAACAGCAACTGCTGTACTTAGATATGGGCTCAGATATAACTATCAGTAGGTACAGAGTTTTCTTTTTTGATATAACTAATGATTAAACATCATGATTAGTTGAAAACACATGCTGAGTACAAACTTCCAGAATGATTGAATTAATAAATGAATGAATGAATGAATGAGATCAGTCTATAATTAGGCCTATGATTAATCAAAAGGGGGCACCTGGGAAGCTAGCTCATGCTAAATAAAAATCACATGTGGTGAGAATCCGTTTTTGTTATTAATTTTATATTTCTTGTTAGTGACAATAAACTAAGCTGCTTGTAAGATAGAGAGATAATGGACGGTATCATTTTACATCTAATGTTAGATGCCTCCTCAAGCTAATATTAAGCATTAAAAATTCTTTACAGCCCTAATCGGTTTGGCTCAGTGGATAGAGCATCTGTCTGCGGAGTGAAGAGTCCCAGGTTCAATTCCATTCAAGGGCATGTACCTTGGTTGCGGGCACATCCCCAGTAGGGGGTGTGCAGGAGGCAGCTGATCGATGTTTCTCTCTCATCGATGTTTCTAACTCTATCCTTCTCCCTTCCTCTCTGTAAAAAAATCAGTAAAATATATTTTTTAAAAATTATTTACAAAATGAGTGTATTTTACTTTATATCATAATTTAAATTTTGACCAACAACTATTACAAAGTAGACATATTTTATGACATTTTATATGTATGAACAAGATTCAAACAAATGAAATGGAGAGTAAATAATTGTGTGTGTGTGTGTGTGTGTGTGTGTGTGTTACCAACTCTAAGTGCAACAGGAGTTCTAAGAGTGGGCAAACTGTAATTTATAAGAACCCACAAAAGCTTCCTTGCAGAATAAGTATCCTTTTTGTAAGTATTATGGAGCCATACCAAGAAAAACGGAAGTAGCTGACAGAAGTAGCTTTCAGAAGACAAGGAAGTAGTGGAGTATGGAGCTTTGATTATTTCTAAATAATCACTTATGAAGTGTTCTTGTTGTGTGTTTTTTGGCCAGGAAAAAGATTATAGAAAAGTTATGTAAATGTATTCTATATAGATATCATTTAACTAAAGTATATAGCTTAAAATAAAATTATTTGTTAAGATTATAACTCTTACTGCATTTTGACTAATCCCAATGTCGAAACTATCTAAGCCATTTCAAAAAAAAAATGCCAGCACTTCTAAATGTTTTCTTTAGTGACTTTCTTTAGTTAATCACAGTGATGGGAAAGCTTTGATGTAGTTATCCGAACATTTAGATATAATTATTTCACATACATTGCAAATTTAGTTGTGATTCACAGCCTATGTTCCAATTTAAGTTTACACATTTTGGGCAAACAGAATTATAAAATGTAGTAAACCAGCTAACTCATTTTTTAAATTATCTAGGCACCACATAGAAAATGGTATACATAATATTAGTGCTACTGAGAAGAGATCATTGTTATTAATCCAAATAATTGGTAAATGCCTTTGAATTTATTCTGATTGTCTAGTTTTTATCAAAGCACCCACCACAGTTCTTAAAATAATTTCTTGATTATTTCTTTCTCTGGACTATAATGCATTGAGGATTAACTCATCCTTGGCATGTGAAAACTGGCTCAAGAAATACTGTATTAAACTAATTTGAGTTATGTTGAATTAAATTGAGTTAGTTAAATTATTTTAAGAAAAGTAGTGTCCCTAGTTTCAGATGAAATATAATTTTAAGTGAAAAATGGAATGTCAAATTAAATCATTTACACATTGACAAGTTTTATAAACTAGTATGGATTTTCATTGACTCTAAGCCTCAATTGTTAAATTGTATATTATTTTTAATATTTATTGATTGATTTTAGAAGGATTTGTTGTTCCACCCATTCATGCATTCATTGGTTGATACCCATATGTGCCCCGCTAGAGATCAAACCCACAGCCTAGGTATATCTGGCGAGGGCAGTTGTACCATTATTTTATAAAATACCATTAAAAAAATGATGTGCACTAAAATAAGATGCAGCACTTTATTAGTATTTATAACTTTAATTTTATAATTACCAAAAGAGCTTTTAAAGACATACTTACTTTAATTTAATCATTCTTGAATATTTTATGCATATACACACAAATACACACATATATCCAGAAAATGTACATTTAAAAAAATTGAGCAGGGCATTTCAAAACCTTCTTTCCAGGCAGTATTTGGCTCTCCTAAATTAGTTTTTGAGTCCAAATCCTGATGTTCATGTTTAACGTAAGAGTTTGTTCTCCTTGTCCATGAGGGAGCACATTTTAAAGGAGAAATCCACCATTTTTTTCTGGTAATTCCATCTAAACTACAGCGTCCATTCTGCAAGTTTGGACTGGTACTTTCTTGGCCCTATCAGAATGTGTCAAAAGAAAAATTTTTCAGAAAACAATGAGGATTTCATATTCCATTTTAAATGGTCCTTAAATGGTTTGATTAAAGTATGAGTTAATGTGAGTTATTCTTATTGCCCAACCAAGCGACAGAAATAACATACTAGCACAGTTTAAGCATTCATGGGCCATGATAGCTACATTACTACCTATGACTGCACCCTGATAAACAGGAATTGTTCAGAGATCATCAAGTGTAAGATATCCTTATTTCTAATACAATAAGATATGGAAACAACTGGTGTCTTAGAATCAAAGAAACAATATTAAAGAAAAAGCATAATGGGTTCTAATTTAGAAATTGAACTCTAAGAGCATGTGTGTGTGTGTGTGTGTGTGTGTGTGTGTGTGTACAGTATTCTAAAAAAAAAATTCTAACACAAGTCATTTATATCATGGCTAGATTTTTGTTACATAAATTTTCCTGCATTTACTAAGATATTTAGACAATTTATATTTTGTCTCAAAAGTTGAATGACTATGATCATAAACTATATATTATGTAGTTCTCATGTGTTATTTTATGTGCTTTTACATGTATGATTAAAGATAACCAGTCAAACTGATTGGAATGTACTGAAGTCTTCATTATATGCTCTGTGTACTGCTGTTTTTCTTTGATCATTAAAATGTGCATTCTCAGCTTTCAAAATTAACAATGTTAAAAATGAACGACCCAGCAACTGAATATTTCTTAATCTCTGTACTCAGGTCCCATAAGCAGTATTTTGGTGAATAAATACGGCAGCCGGCCAGTGGTGATGCTAGGAGGTTTGCTGTGCTGTGTGGGATTGGTCGCAGCCTCTTTCAGCACCAGTGTGATAGAGCTCTACGTCACTGTGGGATTCATTGGAGGTAAGTTCTGTCTTCAGCTTAGTATTTTAACACTCATGTTGCTCACAAAGCTCTCTAAAATACAGGAACAATAGAGCATTCTCATTGTTTCTTTGAATTTTATTTTATATCAGGTACGATCTTGAATTATTTTCATCTAATACATTGAAATACTAGCTATGGAATGTCCAATCAAAATTATTTCAGGTAATGGGAGAAAATGATTCATCAGATACATAATGCTCTATCATATAAATCTCAAAAACAAAAGAGCGTTGGCCTGTTTTTGTCATTTTACCCTTTACTCTTCAGCCAGTTAAGATGGCTGACAGAAGCTTTCTGGCATATAAATAGCTTCATTTAAAAAAATGTATTTTTCAATACTATATTTTTCATCAAATATAGTATTTACAATATATGATATTTTACACAATAGGTTAAAAATGGTGGCAAAGAGTTATTTTCTGGATGCACTGACCTAGCTTTAACAATAGAATTATTGTATTCTGTTTATGGTGGAGCTCTGTGTTGGTGCCCCTTTGTTTCCTTCCTAAAATGATTCTGGTATAAGCTCCAGAAGGCACATTTGCCACTGAACACAAATATTTTCAAATGACGTCCTAGCATGTGGTTATAGTTGTTTCTCATGCAAAATGTCTCTGGACTTAAACTGACCTGAATATGTACATTTGGAAAAAACAATGTTTATTAGCCTCAATAATAAATTGAATCAAACAAATCTGTACTCAGTGGTAAGAAAAATTAGACTTCAATATATAAAGAAATTGAATCTTTTTCTTATGCCCACAGATAACAAGGTAGACATATTTCTCTTTTTATTGTGATTTTTAGGTCAGTCTAACCTTGCACTTATGTGTCATGTGGTGAGAAAAATTTGAAGCATTAAAGCCTACAACATAGTGATGTTAAATCCTTCTCTTTACTTCCTATCAACACCTCTCTCTCTCTTTTCTTGGTATGGTAAAACATCTTTTGTGAGTGAGAGAATCTTACTCTATCCAAAACATTGCCAGAATGGAGAGAATGCCCTTTCCTTTGTGCTGAAATGCCATGCATTATATTTGACTATGGAAGTAAGGCTAAGTTTACAAGTAGATGTATTAAGGAAAAGGTGATCTGGGAATTACTGCACCACAAATAGCAACAGTATTATAAAGGTGGGGCAAAAACAGGTTTACAGTTGTGAGTGTGTGAAACAGTTTATTCTTGTATTATTATTTATTAATTATTGTAATACAAATAATTGCAAACCTTACTTTTCCCCCACCCTGTATATTATTCTAACTTTAATTCCATTCCTTTGGGTCTTGGAGGCTTTGGTGCTGCTAGAGTCAACCATTAAGTACACCTATAAAAAAATTATCGTAAGTTATTGTCAGCCAATACTTTTTGGTATCTGAAATCAGACAAGTTTTTCAGAAACCTGACTCAGCACACATTAGCTGTGTGATCCTGGGTAAATTAACCTTCTTATGCCCCATTCTCTTTGTCTTTAAAATGAGGGAAATGATAGCGCTATTATTTGGGAGGTCTTGGAATGATTAAATGAAAAAGTTAACATGGAGTACAGAGTGCCCAGCATTTTTATTACTTTTAAATAAATATTAGCAAATAACAATCATCACAATGTCATTATATAATATCTCACAGTTCTAGAATTTAGTTGATTTTGGCAACCGTATTTTTGTTGTTAAGGGAATTAAAGCTGAAGAAGTCTAAATGTTTTGCCAAGTAGCACACATAGGTAAGTAGTTGAGGCAGATTTAGATTTTTTTTTATTTCAAATCTCGTGCTTGTTTTGCCATGCCAGAATAGGAAATAGATGGCCACTCTCTCTTAAGGAGAACTTGGATTACCATCTGAAAGTAAAATTCCAGGTGACAGAATGGCGACTGGGGGAGAGGAGATGGCATAGGATGAAGAAACTTAGCACACAATTTCAAAACACAACTTGGGCCCTGGCCAGGTAGCTCAGGTGGTTAGAGTGTCCTCCCTGTGAGCCAAGGTTGTGGGTTCGATCTCCAGTCAGGTCACATGCAAGAATCAACCAATGGATGCATAAATAAGAGGATTCAACTCATCCTGCACTTGAGCTAGAAGCTCATGACAATGTTATTCTTTGTAGTGTGTCTCTCTCTCTCTCATTATGTGTGTGTGTGTGTATGTAAAAGTTAAAAAGAAAAATACATTGAAAACAATTCCTGAGTTTTAATTTTGGCTCTCTCTCTCTCTCTCTCTCATATGTGTGTGTGCGTGCGTGTGTGTGTGTAAAAGTTAAAAAGAAAAATACATTTGAAAACAATTCCTGAGTTTTAATTTTAGTTCTTCCACTTTCAAGCCACTGACTATAGGCTGGTCAGTTTTATTATTTGTATGTTGGGTCTCTCTACACTTATTCTGCATATCTCGCAGGTACGGCAGAGGGCAGCGGTAGAATCAGGGAGCATACTGCCCTGTTACTCTCCAAGCATGCTCTTCGTTCCTCCCAGTCAGCGGACCCTCCTCCTCATAGAAAACATTTGTATTGTTTGCAATAAGTATTTGTACTCAGAACTGAGTGTCCGGAATCTAAATACTTAACTACTTGGCAGTACTGTCTCAATTACATAGATTAGTAAATGCAGAATTTGTACTTCTATAACTCTTAAAATAATATGGAATAATATATAGGTGAAGAGTGAAAGAGAGGTAGTTTATATCAATCAACTTTGTGTACTTTTTAAACAAACTTTTGCATTACTATTGCTAAATGGTACCGTGGCGAGCTATAAGAAAGAACTTTCAAAGGCGATATTTAGCACTGCCAAGAAGCGCCTAGACAGCAGGGACTTGTGACTTATATGAACAATAACCTCTACTCCCTGAAATAAGACTATGTCTCAAGCCCCCAAATTATCTGCTTTTTAGTTAACACGCACATGCATCTATATTCATGAAATGTGGAATGTGAGGATGGAGAGCATGGAACTAATGACATGAATTTATTATTCTTTTTTATTATTTGCATGGCTTTGAAGAAATATCTCTGGGGAGACCTAAGATTGCTTATAAGTGACAAAACTTTTAGTGTGTTCAACTGAAAAGAAACCATTCATGTTTTAAATGCAGTCTTTCCCAAAAGGAAATAAATCTATCATTATATATATGTATGATATATGTGTGTGTGTGTTTGTATATATGTATGTATATCTATATATGTATATATATTTATGTAAATATGAAAGGAGATGAAAATCTGTGGAACTAAGTGATTGCAATTATAAGAACTAATAATTTTGTCCTAGTTTCAACCTAGTCTCTGATTTTGGAAACATCAGTAAAAATTTTTGGTTTTATTTTTGTGCTTTAAAATGTAAGGAATATGAAACCATCATACATACCAAGTGTCCAGTTATGAGAAACTTTTTATGTGCCATTCTGTTGATATTGATGATGAACAAAAATCCCCACCTGCCATTGCCTTTTGAGTCCTGCCTTACCCAGTTGACTGTAAGTTTTGAAGACTAACTTCTTTGTGAGTGGCATAACGTGTTTGTGTTTTCCTTCCTTCTGTTTTGTTCTCTGCAGGTTTAGGTCTAGCCTTCAACCTGCAACCCGCCCTAACAATCATTGGCAAATACTTCTATAAGAAACGCCCCATGGCGAATGGGCTCGCCATGGCCGGAAGCCCTGTTTTCCTAAGTACATTAGCTCCTTTCAACCAGTTCCTTTTTAATATGTTCGGCTGGAAAGGAAGCTTCATGATTTTGGGAGGCATATTGTTGAATGCCTGTGTGGCTGGGGCTCTCATGAGGCCCGTTGAATCCAAACTAAGTACTAAGGCTCAAAATAAGATGGGCGAAACCGAGCTGGAGTCGGGTGTGAAAAACAGCCACAAGAAGCAATCAGCCTGGGAAAAAATTAATAACTATTTAGATTTCTCCCTTTTCAAGCATAGGGGTTTTTTGATATACTTATCTGGAAATGTCATTATGTTTCTAGGGTTTTTTGCCCCCGTTATATTCTTGGCTCCATATGCTAAAGACAAGGGGATTGATGAGTACTCTGCGGCCTTCCTGCTGTCCGTTATGGCTTTTGTTGACATGTTTGCGAGGCCTGCAGTAGGATTCATTGCCAACACCAAACTTGTTCGGCCTCGAATCCAGTACTTCTTCAGTTTTGCAATTATGTTCACGGGAGTGTGTCATCTCTTGTGCCCATTGGCAGAGGACTACATAAGCCTGGTGTTTTATGCTATATTTTTTGGCCTTGGATTTGGGAGTGTTAGCAGCATCCTCTTTGAAAGTCTCATGGACCTTGTGGGTGCTCAAAGATTCTCCAGCGCCGTGGGACTCGTCACCATCGTGGAGTGCTGTCCAGTTCTCCTCGGCCCTCCTCTGGCTGGTAAGATTTCTCATCCAGGAAAGCAAAAAGCATCAAATCAATAGCTATTGACTGAGATGTTCTTTGTAATACATCACATGCTTTGTGATTTAAAAAATACGAATAGCCTGAAGGACGGAGGGTGTGTTCATTTTAGGGTTTATTATGTGTTTTTGAACTTCATAATTAGTTGAATTTAGATCTAAATTTGTTTCAAACGCTGGACCCATGAACTTAAGAAGTTAAGTTAAACGGGTAATGAGTTGCATAATGTTTAGGTTTTTTACCCATACCAGTTGTTTTGGTGTTTTTAAAAATGTTTAATGAAAAGGTCACTTTTTAAATTTTATCATTGGTGATAGATTTCTTTTCCATCTATATTAAAATTAGTCAAAAATTTAAAATAGCTCTCTCAAAAAGTCAGGATCTATTTTCTTATTGGTTATATTGATACGGAATTTGTTGCCAGTACATGCCTAAGGGAGGAATACTTTTATAATACCCACTGATAGGGTATATATATATATATACACACACACATATATATATATCAATAAAAGTCATTTTTATCAGACACTTATAGTTCATGTGTATACATTATAAAGACTATATTTCAATTTTAAGATCTAAAATTTTTTTAATATGCTTACAAAAGCATCTGTGTAAATAACCCAGTAAGGACTCTAAGACGCATGTATAAATTCATTTTGAAGTTTAGACTTTACTTAATTTTTGTTTATAACATATTAATGTTATAAATATTAAATGCTTTTTGTGGACCAGAATTTTTCAGTAACCACTCTATATTATTTTGGTTAATACTAAACTTGTATTCACGTAGCCTCCTAGCCTGCCCCCTGGTGGTCACAGTAAATGCCGGGCTAAATGTAAAATTTTCAATGTATTTTAATCAGTTTACGAAAGGTTTCTTACATGACATTAAGGAATCATTTTGAAAGTAGGAAAATTTATCTTTAATTTACCAGCTTAAGACACTGACTTTTTACCTTTGCTTTTTCACTTGGTTAGGAATGAGCTGTGTATCTGTGTACTTGCTGTCCACCATGCTTGTCCTCTAGTAAACTGCACAGTTGTTTTGGGTGGTATATCCCTCAGTGTGGATGTAGCATGGCACCAAAACAATTTTTAAAAACAGTTAAAACCAGTCAGTCTATTTATCAGCCAATGGATTTTATTTTATAAGACAAGTACAATTGGCCTATCTTTTCATACAGAAGCAGTTTTACCAAATGGGTTTTAGAAGCCTATTCGTTAGCAATAAAATTCTTAGTATCAACAGAGAAAATTGTTATTTCAGTAGCCATGGTGGGATGATAAAAATAAAAAATAAATAAAAAAGGTCCACAGATGTAGTGGGTGGGCTTTTGGGATGAAAATGAAAGAATCTGATTTGGCTGAAGTTCTCCGTGGGCTGAGAACCTACAATATGTTTTTTGTTTGTTTGTTTTGTCTCTTAGGTAAATTGGTGGATGAAACTGGAGAGTATAAATATATGTATATAGCCTGCGGGGCTATTGTGTTCCTAGCAAGTGTGTGGCTGCTCATTGGTAATACTATAAACTATAGATTGCTTGCAAAGGAAAAGAAGTTGGAAAAAGCAAAGGCGGAAACGTATAACAAGCCTGAGTCCCGAGAATCTGAACCTTTGAACGCATCTAAACAACGTGATGTTGAAGTCAAAAGCACGAGACCAGGGCGCCATCTCTCAGAAAGAGAAACTAATATATAGCAAGAATCACACCTCTGATTTCAGTGTTTGTGACTTTTTAAAAAATATGTTTTTGTATTGATTTTTTAGACAGAAAGGAAGGAAGAGGGGAAAGGAGATAAAAACATAGATGAGAGAGAAACATTGATTGGCTGTCTCCTACTGAGGATCCAGCAGGCAACCCGGGCATATGCCCTGACCAGGAATCAAACCAGCGACCTCTTGGTGCATGGGACGACGCTCATCCACTGAGCCACACCGGCCGGGCCAGTGTTTATGACTTTCTTATGAGAATTTTTTTTTTTCCCTCCAAAATATTGGAAAGGATTTTAGTTTAAATAAAACATCATAATGAATGACGGAGATGAGATGTCCCTCAATGGCAGATTTTGAATGTTTCCTTTTTAAAAGTTATATTTTGAGATTATGCATATAAAGAATCCATGCAAGGGTTTTATTTTCATACATGACTCTGGTTGTGGTGATTAAAATAATTTCCAAATCCTCCAGTGACTTCCAGTCTTGATTATAGAGATCTGAATTCCAAACCCCTGGTTTAAGTAGTTAGAAGGAATATGTTTAATCCTATAAAAATACCCTCTCCACATTTCATTTTTTAAGATATTAAAGTGTGAAATGGAGCTAAAGGCAAATGAATTTCCACTCACAGTATCTGGAGAATAAAAAACAAATAAGTTCAAAAAGAACATTATCACCATACTATTTTTTTTCTTTTTACTTAAAAACTATCCATGGAGAAAAAAAGATGTGTGTTATATTTGCATACAACTGTACATGTGGATTTTAAAGATAAGAACATAAGAACATGGGTGGTGGAAATGAGGTGATCTTAATTTGAAAATACAACTAACTTTTTTAAACCGTAAGATTTGATTAGCCCCTGCACATGCTTTCTTGGGGGGGTGTTGGTGGTGGGGGGCATTAGTACCTGGTAGTAGAGAATAGCATCCTCAAATTAAGTTTTAGAATTTTTACCTAATATGTAAACTAAGTTAAAAGCCTAAATTACCCTCAAGCAATGGACTGCGTCCATTGATTTTAAAAGGGATTTTTAAAAAGATTTTTTATTGTTTTTTAGAGAAAGAGAAAGAGGAGACAGAGAGAGAGAGAGAGAGAGAGAGAGAGAGAGAATGGAATATAGAGCTTGCAACCTTCAGAGCAGGGATGATGCCCAACCAACTGAGTTGCACAGGTCAGGGCTAAAAAGGATTTTTGTTAGTAATCCAGAAAGTAATAACCAGGGATTTTATTTTAACCAGAACTCATCTGAGCTATTTTCAGACTGAGACAGCAAGTAGAATCAACCCAAATCCTGGTGGATAGGTTTACAGATAAGCCAAGTTGTAATTTTTCCCAACACGCAGTGGTGATCAATAGGTTACTGTTATGAGTAATGCATTTGAGAAAACTAAGAGTGCAGGGGTGCTTATAATGAGCCCTCTAAATTCTCATTTCCTCCCTTCCCCAAAAATGTAAAAGCAAAAACCAAAAATCACAAATAGGCTTTTTACTCAGCTGCTGAAAATGCCTCATATTATAGGGATGTCGGCACTTGAAAATTCTGCCCCCTACTGACGGGGCTTCCTGCTGCCTCAGAACTTACCTGGTAACTATTAGCTAAACCAGGAGACTGTTACAAAACAGCTGCTAGGAGGCTGCGCGTGACCTGGGATATGCACTTGTGAAGGGCAGGGATCGTGTATAACAATAGCAAAAAGCTTGCAATCCTGCGGCCCAGATTAATTTCGCAGTTTCTCGTTTTCATGGCGATGTGAAAACATCTGGGAACCTGCAGCACTCTTGAATACAGTGGCACATGATAGTTTTCTGTACATTCAGAACTAGAAATACCATTTTGAGTTATAAAGCGCTTGTAAACAAGAAAGAAATTGTGCTTTACGACTAAAGGTATAAATATTTTCGTCTACAGCTCTGAAGTTTAAGTTAAGACCATGATTAGTAAAAAGCATGTAGTGCTTGATTATTGAAATGATATCACTCTCAAGATGTCAAAAGGAATTAGCTGGGGTTTTTGTGTGTTTTATTAATTGCGGTAGAGGCAGGTGCTGTTCTTATCCCCTCAAAGATTGTACCTGTATATCAAGCTTTGGTGATAGCTTACATGAAGGATGTAATTTGTAAAATGTATGCGCTGTTTAAGCATGCGGTTCATATTTAGGAAGCTATATAAAATTCCATATTTCATTTAACGATCACTGTTTGCATAAAAAAGAGGTATTTGTATTTTTCAAATATTAAGTGAAACGATATGTGCCAATACCATCAGTAAATTAATCAGGGAAATGTGGCAGTATATGGCTGTGGGTTTTTATTACTATTATTATTATTATTTTCATTTTATCCAATCTTGAGTCTTGAATGAGCTATTTTCATATTATGAGTGCTTTTCTATGTAACTCTGATTCGTCATAAGCAATGCAACATCGTAAATTAGTCACTCTCCAGTCTTCAACATTTCCCAAAGTGTCTTGAATTCTCTGGAGACACACTTGTAAACGAATATAGATATTAAACTCAGGGGTAAGGAGAATAAATAGCAGAATAGTGATCATGGGTTTTAGGTCTAAGGCTATAGTCCTTTTTATCATCAGCTGGTAGAGACGTGCTGGTGGGTGGCATTCCAGGAGTTCTCTCCACACAAAAAGGTTTATTCACATACTGACGAATTTATTGTCAAAAAACAATTCATATTTATTTTATTGCTCCTTGGTCATCTTCATTATACTTTCATTTCTGGCACTGATTATATCAAATTGTTTAAAAAAAGAAAGAGAAGGAAAATTGTGCATTCAGAGTGCATGATATGATGTATACAGTCATATCTGGCAGTGGCAATGCAGCAAGTTACAAATACGTACACATAGCAATGCCCATACATACATATTGAAAATTTAAATCAGAGTACACTGGAAATAGTGGTATAAATTCTCATACAGGAGGCAGAATTATTCCAGGGCAAAATAAGTTTTTCTACTTGTGCACTCTTCCTGCTCCCTTGAACTTGTTAAAATATTTATTGACTTAACAGAATCTTTCAAAGATTGAAAAGAGAATATTAACTTAGAACATTCATTATCATTTTGCCACATAATAATGATCTTTCCTGGTCCTTTTTAGGTCTAAACAGCACACATTTAAGAGGCAGGGAGTCAGGCTTTGGTGTACTTCATGTTGGAAGACTTGATGTTTTCTCAGTGTAACTTCACATGACACATAAGTTTCACTTCCTTAGTACAGAGTTCCAACCACCTTATCTACACACACACACACACACTATTCCCAGACACTAGGAAATAACTAAAATCATTAGGTTTGATACACTTGAATGTGCACTTTAGAAATCTAGGTATTTTTTACTCATCCTTCTCTGGCTGCACATGACAACTGAGGATAAAGAAAAAAAGACCATAAGATGTATTAATGTAAGTTGATGTTATAAAATATAAAAATAGCCTTAATCATTAGTTGAAACTTATTTCTTATCAAAAATACATTTTCAAAAAAAAACACACCCCAAAACCTCTCATTTGTATAAAATTTTAGGCTTAATTTAAAAAAAAAAAAAAGGTGACTGTTAGGCTCAATTTAATAGGAAGAAAGGATGCAAAGTGGGACGGGATCTAGTCTTTATGTATTATGCATTTTGCCTACCTAATATTTTTTAATATTCAAGCCAAATCATGAGTAGAGGCTATTGGCCTGATATAATAGCTGACTGAAACAAAACCAAAAAAAAACACAAAGAAATTCAGCAAATTACCAAAGATAAAAGGTAATATGTGACAGAATCAGAACTAAAACTCAGGTTTATCTAAAAGCAGAAAGAGCCCCTAGGATGTTTACTACCATGCTGCCTCCTAATAGAAGGTATAGAAGCTAGATACAATATGGATACAACAAATTTAAACCTTATGCAGGGAAACCAATTAGGTTTAACTTCAATTCATATTATGATTTATATAGTGTTTGTTAGAGGCTGCATTTGCTATAACCTGATTACATAATTTCAAGTTGGCTGTTTTTCTAGTCAATGCACCTTATCCTAAATCATGGCAATGATTATGTAATATCCATAATTATTTTAATGTAACTTTTCATAAAATTAATGACATAGTTGTATGATTCAAGCATAATATATTTTCCCTGAGGTTGAGTTTAGAAGAAAAAAGTTATTTTCTTTATGGATAAGTAATTCCCATATTGGTAGCTACTTATTATGACTCAAGAATTAAAAGTACTTATTATGAAACATTATTTTCAGAATTATGATCCTTATTTACAAGATTATCCTAAATTACAAAAAAAAAACCCCACTTTAAAAAGTTTGTGATATATCAATAACTTGGTTCATCTATGCAATATATATATACTTCTGTTATTTTCTTCAATGGCCCCTATACCCTTAACTCATTTTTCAGGTTTTCCTGAACATCTATATCGTCATTTTTTTCCCTGTTCCCTTTGACCTATAGACAGAACAAGTGCCATTGCTTTTTCCCTCATTCCAAACTTTTGGCATGCATGGAGTACTGCTCTCCTTAGCTTTATTTCAGATGGTGCACTTCTAATGTCTTCCATCCTTCACAGGGTCACCCACGCTGCATCTGGTCTTATCTGTGGTTAGCAGCAGTGGCCATATTCCTGGGGCCAACAGTGTATACTTTTGGCAATTACCACTGATCCTTCAAATAAGGGAACTTGTGTGATTGTACATTCAATCCATATATATTTGAATGCGATTTTTAAAAATCTACAAAAATTGATCTTTTTGCGCTTGGCCCTTATTCTCCTGGATGTTTCTAATTTTCTTAAAGTGCCTGACAACTTGGAGAAACCAGACTTACCTTCAAACATAGCAGCATCACATCATCCTGTAGGTCCTTTCAATCCAATGACATCATCCATACAGCATACCGAGTAGATTCCTTACCACAACAGTTCACAATACCAAAGAGCATCACAATGATTGAGATAAAATAGGAATTAGTCTTTACTCATGTCACTTCTTTTTAGGGTTGGGATTCTACATGTCAATGTGCATGACCTCCTGTACGAGAAATCGACTTCAAAACCAACAGACCCAATTGTCAGTAATTATAACGCTCGCATAATCAAAATCAGAAATTGAGCTCCAGAAACTATCTCTGTCGATCCTTAAAAATTGAATGATTTGCTGGGCTCATGGGATTTTGTTGTGATATTCTCTTCTTTGCTCGCAATAGCCTGTACACTGTAGGTTTTAACTCTGCCTGGTTTATTTCACTCCTCTGTCCCTCACTGCTTTTCTTTCACCTTCTTTGGCTTATGTGCGATTCATGAAAGAATTGCTAGGGTAGTATTGAAATTCATGATTGTAGGTCTCTGCCTTAAAAGGAAAAGTAATGCTGCAAAAATAATTTTTTACTTTAGTGGAGCACAGGAGAATTTTTTTAGACCGTATTACTTCTCCCATCCCAACCCCATGCTACTTTACCTTGCCCCTTTCTTTTCCTTCTTCTTTTTTATCATTATTTTTAAAAATCATTTTATTTTCTTTTTTTACAATGTGTAGGTCAAGTTCTTAGAATGTTTCATCTAATTGTGGACATTTTTAGCACAGGGTTTTCGTTTCTGTGGAGGGTTTAGTTTACTTCCCCTATTTGCCCGCTCTCCATGTTTCTCAATCTTCATAGGTGCTTGTTAGTAAGTTGCATAATATTCAGTACTTCAGCAGACGATTGATTATTCAGAGGTCATAAATTTACTGTCTTTCAGCAGATATTTTTCTTCACACACCGCAACAAGCCTTTTGCTCTTTTGTTTTAAATTCAAATATGGCAAAATAAGCTAGGGAAACACAGGCACTCAATAGATTAATAAAGAGTTCTGGTCAGATGAACAAAAGAATTACGTGAATGTCTGAGTGAAGTTTTAACACATTCTTCTAAGACTTTCATTCTAGGTTTACTGTTGTTTTGCTCTCATATGTATCTAAAAAAAAAGGTTTTAAGTTTAACCCAGTTTCTATAGCTTGTTCATTAAAGTACAGGACAAATTTTTAATAAACTATTTAATTGACTTTAGTTTTCTACCAATGCTATTCTAAATAAAGTATAAATATTTCTGGATTTAGTGAAAAAGGACATGTGAACTGAACTGTTTATTTTCTAAGCATTATGTGTAATTTTGATTTGTGTTGTATTTTTTTGATATATTTATGTATCAAAGATATATTTAATTAATTTGTTTTGTCATCTCTTGTCTTAGGTTTGTTACAAATTCATACTTTTGCAGAATAATACCAGAACAGGTGAAGGGCTTTGACTAAAAATATATCTGCCCTCTGAGTGACTGGATAAGCCATATCACTTGTAATGGTGAACTTTGTAGCGTGTATACATACTTACCTGGAAATACTCTAACCTTACTTGAATCCTTTATTTCCAAAATGAATATATTTCTCCTAATTGAATTATACTTTACAAAATTGTTTGTAAATGTAATTTGAAGAATATTTGATGATTCCCACAATAGATAATTTTGAGTAAATTGGACGTAATAACTGGGGGGGGGGGGGAATGATTTTGTCCAATATGTATATGTTGTTACAGCGATATCTAAGTCATTAAAAAATACACACTAATGATTTATTTAGAGAGTCTATGTGTCAGTATTCTATTGATTCCTTTTTCTGTCTTATGCTCATATTTTATTTTAGAAGCACTACTCGCTTATTTGTTCCCTAAAAGTATAATAGCACAGCACAGAACACACAATACAAGTTTGTTGAATTATTAATTCATAAGCAAGAAATTAATGCCATTGGATAATCTCGAGGAGAACACCCCAAAAATATTTTTAAAGATTTTTTATTGATTTCTAGAGAGAGATGAAGGGAGAGAGAGAGAGAAACATGGATGTGAGAGCAACACATCAGCTGGCTGCCTCTTGCATGTCCCTGATGGGATCGAACTGACAGCCCTTCAGTGCATGGGACAACACTCCACCAACTGAGCCACACTGGCCAGGGCCCCAAAATATTATTTGACTTAAAAATATGAGAATGGATTAATAAAATAATTAGTATAGGATCTGTCTCAAAAATACTTGTTTTTTTAAATGGTCATTTCACCTACTTAAACAGTACTAAAATCTACAAGAGGTGTCTGGCAAAAATAAAACTAGAGTTTCTTTTATCTTAGAGATCCCATCTACCTTTCTTCTCATTTTATCTAGATATATATTCTTCCTAGATTTTTACTCTTTTAATTCCATTCCAGAACAGGGAAAAAAAATGAAATCACTTCTAAATAAAAGATTCCTGATGAAGGGGAAGAATAATTGCTTTTAGGAAATCTCTTTGTAAAAGTGTAAGAACAGTAATCTGTACTCTTAGTATTTGTTGCTTAGTTCATCGAGGATATTTACCCTAAGAACATACTTTAATAAAAGTTTTGATAAACATATTGTCACAGTAAAATCTTTCCTGAATAGGGCCCTAAATGCATCTGCAGTCAATGATGTGTTTGGTTAGATTCAGCTAAACTGATGTTCATATATAAATTTGTGTTGTCATTGTGACCGGGCAAGTCTCAGTACTCAGTGAGTGCATTAGCTAAATATAAGGTTCCCTCTTTGGAATGAAGATGAAAATGAGATCAGGTATAGGAATTCATATACTGTATTGAAGATGGGAGAACAGGATCTTTCTATTCAGTGGTTAAAGTTTATATTTGATTTGAAACCTTTTATTTATAAGCACTTCCCTCCAAATGTTTTAAACTAGTGTGTCAATTTTTTCTAGAATAAATATGTCCCCATTTTTGAGGAATTTTAAAAAACATTTTCTTGTCTACGTGTATTATTTTAACAAATATATTGTTCTCATCCCATTATTACATTGGGCAAATATTAAAATAAGGGTTACTGGGATAAAAATTATACATAATAACATATTGCTAATATAGATATGACTTTCCTGGCAATAGCCACACATAGCCTACTTTTGCAAGAATTCTTTAGGATTTAGATTTAGGGGTTAATCTGTAGAATTTTTTTCAAAGTATAATTATATCTGAGGCTGTATTTTTATGATTTTTAAGTGAAAAAACTTAAATGGATTTGCTTTGCTCTATAGGCATCTTAAACACCACTGAACAAATGATCGATCATACTATTGCAGCTACTATAATAGTGAAATAGATAGCTTTGCCTGAAACCTAAGATAATCCAATCAATTGTTTTCATATAATTTAAGTTATGGTTATATATATTTCATTTTTTCAAAAACTTTATAATAATTATAATTGAAAAATTAAAATAATAAATGCCTTTTAAAGTTTAAAAATATAAGCTAGAACCTCTATTTTTTGCCTTCTTACAGATGAATGTACTTAAAGTGATTGTGACTTGATCTTGGAATATATATTGCTGTTATTTTTGTACATATAGTAGTTCTAAACTTGGCAAGAACTGGCATTTTCATACCATATATTTTGTCTAAACACAATGTAGATTTATTTAAATCAGAAGTATATTGTGTTGATCATTTTTAAATTATATTGTCTAACGTCCTTTATTTTTAAGTTAGCTTGTTTGAATAACAATCATTTACCACTTTGCTTTCATTTATACACTGTTATATGGACATACTGTTTTAGAAAAATCTCTGTTGTTGTGTCTAGATTTTACTACATAACTAATTTAAAACCAAATGTTGAAATCTTTGGGGGGTGGGGGGTGGTATATATTTTGCCAGCAGTTTTGAGTATATTTTCAAGTTTATCTCTTTCTTATTGGACTGTGAGCTCCTGTGGACAGGGACATTCTCTTAGTTGCAATAACAATTTTAGTGCCTAGCAAAGTGCCAGGCACAGAATAATGCCTTTATTGAGATAAATTGATTGTGCTAGATTGTTACTACTACAGTGTTCTATGGAGCAGGCTGGGGTGAGATGAAGGGAGATAGGCTGTATTTTTATGATTTTTAAGTGTATATGAGAGGAATTCTCTGGCTAATTTTCAAAGTAAGGTATAGAAAGCAAATAGTTATAGCATTTTATCTTTAAGCTGATAGTTTATTTTGAAGATTTCATTTTTGTCAGTAAGCATTTTATGCAAATGTTGAATTATGCAGCAGCTAAATTCATGGTACACATTAACTAGTTTTAGTTTCTTTACAAAATGAGGAAAGCTCCGTAGGCTTCCTGAAGATGAATGTTGACAATAGCTTTATTGGCCAAAGGTGCTACTTATTTCACAATATTTACCTTAATCATAAATGCTCTGTTTGCTGAGCTTTATTTCTTTTTGTCAGGGGGCAGGGGGAGGAGTGCAAAAGATCAGAATGTGATTTCTTCCTGAATTATGCAATTTACCACTGTACATCTTTCCGTGTACTCTATTATTATTGTATTTAAATTATTATTTACTGCTTACTAATTTTTATTGCAGGGCTACACTGTTTCTTAGAAAGTATATGCATTTGTTTGTATAACATGTAAGGAAAAACTGTATTGCTCATTAAATTAACATTAAGATAATAAATGTTCATGTTAAATTTTTAAAATGAAATGTACACTGCCTTTTTTTTTAAGGACCATTAAATAGTATGCTAACCAAAAGTTAATTTCAACATCTGCTCAAACGTGAGGGCACCACCTTTTTCTGAATGCACATAATTGATTAATGTCCATGGAAGCCAGACATAGTCAAAATACAAGCCACTTCTAAGGGCTGAAAAAATGCCCAGCGTTTGCTCTTTTATGCGTAGACAGTGTAATGGATTTACACAGGAATAACACACTCAGTTCAGAAAGAGAACATTATCTGCCCCTTCCATGTTCTTCTCAAACCACTTCCCAGCGTATTTTCCCGCAACTTTTTTTTAAAGACACTTTATTGTTTAGAGAAGTTTTAGTTTCACAGCAAAATTGAGTAAATAATGCAGAGATTTCTCATATATGCCCTGCAGATGCAATTGACACACTGTTTTCACCCAGAGCCCATAGTCCACATTAATGTTCACTCTTGGTCTTAGACCTTCTATGGGTTTGGACAAATTTATAATGGCATATATCCAACCTGGAGAAAACAAACAAGAAAAATATAAATCACTTATTATGTCAGATACTAAGTGCTAAGGGAAGGATAATAAGGAGGTCGCTATTTTAGATAAGGTTGAAAAGAAGAGAAAGTAACGTTTACATAAAAACTTAAAGGAGGCAAAGGAACCAGACATGCAGATTTCTGATGGAAGAACATTCCAAGCAAAGGAAACAGTAAGTGTGAAAGCTCAGCCATGTCTGGCAAGTTCAAGATGTCAGCCTAGCTGGACTAAGTGAAGAGGGAAGTAGATGAGATCCAGGAAGGGATCAGGGAGCAATTTTTAGAGCCTTAATGTCAAATAAAAGACTGATTTGTACACTGAGGAAAAGTAGCATTTTTGTACAATTCTTTTTCATCAAGATAGAAGACAAAAACAAGAAAAATAATGAAATTGTAGAAGCAACCTACAATCAAATCTATAGTGTTCTACCTTCCTCATGTACATTACCACACCCCAACCGGCTTCTATGTTCTACTCTAAGTCTTTGTCTATTTTTAGTACCTAATCCCCAAATCTATTTTCTCCAATGACTAAATCTAATTCTCCAGTCCATTTCCCCCCATGACTGTTTATCCATATTCTACCTAGATTTCAGTCATCCCCACCACACTCCCAAATGTTCAATTGACTGTCCTGTAAAGGAAAAGGATCAAAGTTTTGAGCATGGTATTACAATTCTTATTATCTATCACCATGTACACTTTCCGACTTATTTCTTAATAAATACTTTATAATTACTAAAATATAGTCACATGGATCTCTTCTTATTTTCATAAATTTGACATTTATTTCTGTATCATGCTATTTTATAAGACTATAATGTATTTTATCATTCGTACTTTTGAAGGTCCAGTAGATGTTTTTCAGCTATGGACTTTTGTCATAAGACCTAATGATTAATGAAACTTTAGGTAAAATGTAAGTTTGAATATATACATCTAATTCTATCCTAAATTCTGAAGAAAACTATTTGGGCTTGTGAAGGGATAAGCTGTCTTTCAAACTAAAGGGAAAGAAAAACATTCTACACTTGTATTTGAAATAAGAAAAATTATGTAAATATGCCAGAAACTAAAATTTCTTCTAGATAAAGGGTAGAATGGCCATATACAAAATTCCATAGGATCATTTCTGATGTTTGCTCCTTATCAAATGTACCCAGTTCCTCTTACAAGCTTCTATCTTACTCATCCTTTAACATAAATAACAAGGTCAAATTTTCTCATAAACTATCTCCTGGCTAATAATCTCTCTGGTGTTAATCCTTGTCAAGTCACTCTTTTAAGACTTTTTTGGCCAGTCTTATCAAGGCATACTTGACAAATTTGCATATATTTTAGGTGGACAATGTGATGTTTGATATACCGTATTTGCCGGCGTATAAGACGACTGGGCGTATAAGACGACCCCCTAACATTTCCACTCAAAATACAGAGTTTGTTATATACTCGCCGTATAAGACTACCCCCTCTTCCGCACACCTTCCACACACCAAATAAAAGGTAAAACAATATCAGATTTGATTTTAACATTTTAATTTATATTCAAATGCTTATGACATGCAGGAAAACTGTCACAAGGCTGTATGTAATCAAACATATACATAAAACAGTGCAAGTTTATTACCGGTAAACATACCGGTAATTCACTAAAGAAAACACACTCTATAGACTGGTACCGTAGATGCTTCTCAGGAACACAGGCAAGCAGCCCACAACCTAGAGGGACTGTCAATGATAGAAGAAAGAT
>NW_006297140.1:360706-383296 GCF_000327345.1 Myotis davidii | reverse complement strand
TGGTAAAATCGCATAACAGCAAAATCGCATAACAGCCGAGCATACACCCAGCAGCGCTGCTGATGCCTGAACGGTATGTGGAATGAAGTGGGCGGGCATCGGGAGGCCACTATGGCATGGGGCAAGCACTATGGGAAGTCTATCTGAAGTGTACCTGGCGTATAAGACAACCCCCCACTTGGAGGCATATTTTTCAGGGCCAAAAAATCGTCTTATACACCGGCAAATACGGTACCTTGCAAAATGGTTATCACAATCAAGCTAATTAACATGTGCATCATTTCTCATAGTTATGATTTTTTGTAATAACATTTAAGATCACCTCTCGGCAAATTTTAGGTGTACAATGCAGTATTGTTAACAATAGTCACATGCTGTACATTAGATCTCCAGAGTTTATTCATCCTTCATAATGTAATGTTTATAAACTTTCCCAACAATTATTTCTTTCCTCCACCACCCAGCCCCTGGTAACCACCATTCTATTCAATGCTTTTATGAGTTAGACTTTCTTAGATTCCACATATGAGTGAGATCATGTAGTATTTCTCTTTCTGTATTTGTCTTATTTTATTTAGCACTAGAGGCCCGATGCACGAAGATTCGTGCAAGAGTGGGCCTTCCTTCCACTGGCTGCCGCACCGCCTTCGCTCCAGCTGGAGCTGCCTTTCCGCCTTCGCTCAGGCCCAGAGCCACCTTTCGGGAGCCGCCTTTCCGTCTTCCCACGCTGCCCAGAGGCCCGGAGTGGCAGGGGCAGTGAGAATGCCTGTGTTGTCACCATGGTGACAATGCAAGCATCCTGCCCCACCTCCAGCCACTCAGTGCTTGTGTATGCAAATTAGCCTGATAGCTTTTTTGGGTTAATTTGCATACTCACTCCTGATTGGCTGGTGGGTGTAGTGAAGGTATGGTCAATTTGCATCTTTCTCTTTTATTAGTGCAAGTAATGCTTTCCAACTTTATCCATTTGTCCAAAGTGACAGACTTTGTTTCTATGAGTTAGGTTTTCTCAGATTCCACATATAAGTGATATCATACAGTGTTATCTGTCTCTATGTGGCTTATTTTACGTAACAGAATGCCCTTATGTTAAAGGTCCATCCATGTGGTTGCGAATGGCAGGATTTCCTTATTTTTGTGGCTGAATAATATTCCGTTAAATATATATATAATAACATTTTCTTTATCTGTTCATCTGTTGATGGACACATGTTATTTCCATGTGTTGGCCTTTGTAAATAATGCTGCAGTGAATATGGGAATACAGATATCTTTTTGAGATACTGATAACATTTCCTTTGGATCTATACACAGAAGTGGAATTGCTCGTTCATATGGTTCGATTTGTAATTTTTTGAGAAATAGTTCTATAGTTCTATTTGTAATTTTTTGAGAAATCTGCTTGTTGTTTTCATAATCACTACACCAATTTACATTCCCACCAGCAGAATGCAAAGGTTCCCTTTTCTCTACATCATCACCAACACTTACTTTTTAGTTTTTTTAATAATAGCCATTCTAACAGATATAATATTGATTTCTATTTCCAGGATATTTGGGATTGGTGAGTACCTTTTCATGTATGTATAGCCCATTTGTATGTCTTTTAAAAATGTCTATTCAGATTCTTAGCTGATCTTTTAATTGGGTTAAGTTTTGTTTTTTAATGAGTTGTATGAGTTTCTTATATATTTTGAATATTAATCACTTATTGAATATATAGTTTACAAATATTTTCTCCTATGCTTTAGATTGCCTTTTTATTCTGTTGACTGTTTCCTTTGCAGTGCAGAAGTTCTTTACTTTAATGCAATCTCACTTGTCTAGTTTTGCTTTGATGCCTGTGCTTTTGGTGTCATAACCAAAAAAATCATTGCTCAAACCAATGCAAGACATTTTTCTATGTTTCTCCCAGGAGCTTTATTGCTTCCAGTTTTATGTTTAAGTCTTTAATCTATTTTGAGTCCATTTTTGTTTTGTAGTGTGAGATGAGTCCAATTTCATTCTTCTACATATTGACATCCAACTTTCCCAACACCATTTGTTGATCAGACCATTCTTCCCCTGTTAAATGATTTTTTCATCCTTGTCAAAGATCAGTTTATGTAGATGCTTGGAATTATTTCTCTACTTCAGTCTAAGACATAGAGCAAGGGTCCTCAAACTACAGCCCGCGGGCCACATGCAAATACAAATATTGTATTTGTTCCCGTTTTGTTTGTTTGTTTTTTTTACTTCAAAATAAGATATGTTCAGTGTGCATAGGAATTTGTTCATAGTTTTTTTTTAAACTGTAGTCCGGCCCTCCAACGGTCTGAGAGACAGTGAACTGGCCCCCTGTTTAAAAAGTTTGAGGAACCCTGACATAGAGCATCTCTTTCTAGCAGCTTCCTCATAAGCCCTGAGACTCTCTCTGGTTGTATGATTTTTTTGGTCATTTGTTCACCTTTCAACAAATCCCAGAGTCTAAAGCAATTCAGGGCTTAGACCAGGCTAAATCTTTAATGTGGTCTTGCATAGAGCCCCTTCTGAATTTTGTTGCCTAAGTGTGGGTGAAGGCTGTTTCGCCAAAGAAAATTTGAGATGCTGAACCAAAGAAGAGAGGATTCTGGGAAGGCAAAAACAAAAATGGCTACTATATATTGAAAAAAAAAATGGTGACTTCAAATTGCTGTGTTTCTACTAATTATATATTTTTTCATTTCCAATTTGCTTTAAATGTGGTAACTGATGCCTTGTGAGGTTCAAACAAAAAACATTATCATTATCTTATCAACCTTCTTGAGTTCTATTTAAATAGGCACTCTACTAAAATGATGTTGCTCATTACTTGAAGTTGAAACTTATTTAACCATTTCTTTGAGGAATAATTGATTATACTATAACTATATTCACTATCAAAGTAAAATGTCATTATATTTCACTTTTTAAGCTTAATTATTAACAAGAAAATCTTTTTAGAGCAGTTGTCTACATTTTCTCCATAAAATTTCCTTTGTAAGTATTGTTTATACAACTTTTATTTTAAAATTAAGTCAATTTAAAACTTGGGGCTATCAATCTTATATGCCATTAAAACTTCACATTCTAGAACATTAAAATTAAATTGAATATTTAATATGATTCAAAGCATTTGAATATTATTTTTGGAAACACATAACCAAAATTTTATATTTACATTAGGAAAACGGTGATCATATATATTTCTCTAAAGTGCTAATTATCCTCTCAGGATTTTTTACACAACACATTAAGTCAAGAATACTTTTAACAAAAGCAGTATGAGGAGAAAGAAGATATCTAGAGATGTCATTAACAAAACAAAATGTGATAGAAAAATGCAGCTATTCTTATGTTTACACATATAAAATCATAAACTGTGAAATCTAAAAAAAAAAAAAAAAGGTCAAACTCATAGAAACAGATAGTAGCAAAGTGTTTGCCAGGGTCTTGGGGTATGAGAAATAGGGAGAGGTTGGTAAACGGATACAAACTCTCAGCTATAAGATGAATAAGGTCTGAAGATCTAATGTAAAACATGGTGACTATAGTTAACAGCACTGTATTGTATAATTAATTTGCTAAGAGACTGGAACTTAAATGTTCTCATACACAGGAAAAGAAACAAATATGCAAGGTGATGAATGTGTTAATTTAACTAAATGGAAACAGTTATTTCACAATGCATATGTATATCAAATCAATGTACACTTTAAATATCTTACTTTTTAAAAAACAATGTTATCGATTTTTAAGAGAGAGGAAGGAAACGGAGAGAGAGAAAGAAATATCCATCAGCTGCCTTCTGCACACTCCCTGATGGGGATCAAGCCCACAACCCAGGCATGTGCCCTTACTCATGACCTCTTGGTTCATAGGTCGACACTTAATGACTGAGCCACACTGGCCAGGCTGGATCTATCTCCTGACTTCAGTTTATGGATTGTGATTCTCAAGTTGGGTCACATGGCTGCCCCTGGGATCAGGGACCAGGTTTTGTTAACAGAAGGAGGGAAGAGAATTCCTTGGCAGATAAAGACCATTGGTACTACAATCACCAAAGAAAAAGGGTTGGTTAGAATAATTTGAATAACTGCTTTAATTCTCTATTATTTTGCTTCCCTCTGAGACAGAGTTTGAAAAAATTATTTAAGTGCAGGCTTTGGAGCTAATAAGGTTGAGGCATGAGGGGAGTGAACATGAAGAGAGGCATATTGGAATCTGTAAGAGCTAATATAATTTCAAAAAAAT
The DNA here is from genome assembly GCF_000327345.1 of Myotis davidii. Classification (NCBI taxonomy): domain Eukaryota; kingdom Metazoa; phylum Chordata; class Mammalia; order Chiroptera; family Vespertilionidae; genus Myotis; species Myotis davidii. The sequence continues at coordinate 379,045 of NW_006297140.1, read as the reverse complement.
GTTTTCAAAATTGTCAGTAACTTAATGTTTATTCAAATATTTAGCTATTTTGCAATTTCATATCACATTAAATGAGAAATTAATATTTCTATGTTTATCAAAAGAGACTATGGGCTTGCAAAGATTTAGAAAATTGGTGTAATGGGACTTGTTTTGTTAACAAAACATAAACCCTGAAATTGATTCCAATGTTATGCTTGGAAACAAATTGGTTATAAATCAGCAAATGAACAAGGATTAATTTTCAACTCATTTGCCATCCTATATCTAGGGAATGTTTAGTAAATCCTTTGGATATTGCTCAATGAACTCTAATTTTTATTTGGACTTGAATTAACACCTTCAATCTCTTTTTTTTGTCCTAATTGCATCTTTAATACGACAGATAGAAAGCACAATATTAGCAGCATTCACGTTAGAACTCTCAAATACTTTTTCCAGTGGAAGAGTATTCCTTGTCCTCTGTGAAATTCCTAATTTTACCAATTTAATTTAATTATTATCTTTTGAAGACATATATAATGAAGGATTTAATGAATCCATCCATCTCCTGAAATATTTAATAAAATTGTGTGTGTGCTTCCTTGTGCACACATATATATAGAGAGGGGATCCACAGCTTATATCAAAATTTCCAAGGCATTTGTGAGCCAAAAAATGTTTGAGAAGGGCCAGTAAAGAATGTGGGAAACAAAAAGTTATTGTTTATTTGGATAGAAATATAACAGCAATTTTGCTCCTATTTCACTCCACTGGGCACCTAGTAAATGCTTAAATATTAATACTAGCAATAATCTCAAAGACAGGTCAAGTGCTTGCTGTGAGTTGGCCTCTGCTATATTCCTTACATTACATAATTTAGTACTTCGCCCCACCCTGTGAAATAGGTATGCTCATCCCACATTAAAGTTGAAAATACTGTAACTTAGAAAAGTGAAATACTTGCACAGCATCACATAATAGTGAATGAGACAGCTGGAATAAAAATCTATTTGTGGTTCTTAGCCCTATTATCATGCTAGAAATAGGACAAACACTCAAAAACATGCATTGAGTTAAATTAAATTTTGACAAGAGAACTGTGTGATAGGACAAGAATAAAACATATTTACCAGTCATTAAAATGCCCTTCAAGCTTGGCCTGTGTGGCTCAGTGGTTGAATATTAACCCATGAACCAGGAGATCATGGTTCGATTCCCAGTCAGGGCACATGCCTGGTGTCAGAACCAGCATGAGCACTACATAACACTGCTGCTCTGAGTTGCTCTGAGCCCATATATTCTTCTGAATTCTTCCCGACTATGCCAGAGTAGGTTCCTCCTTGAACCCTACTCACTACACTAACTGTTGGGTCCAAGCCCCTCTGTTTAGGGCTGGGCCTTCTTGGATGTTGGGTCTTTGATAGAGAAGCCATGAGAAGTTGTTGGTATATAAGAATGAGTCTTTATTACAGAAGCCACAGACAAAACAGTCCTTCACAGCAGTCTTATACAGGCAGGCAGCCGGACATCAGCTGGTAAATATGCGTCTTTCCCACACAGTAGTAGCAGACTCTGTACCCAGTTATTATCTGAACAACCAGACGCTGCCCCCTGGACTCACCACCCCACATTGTAGTGGTATCTGAGCTCTCTGTCCTAGTAGCTTCTCCAGCCTCTCTGGCTCAGCAGCTTGTCTCCCTGCCCAGCACACTCACTGGTCTCTGTAGCCTCACATAGTAACTACTAGCCTCTCTCTCAGCACACTGGCTGGTTAACATGGTAGCTTTATCTGAGCTCTCTATGAGCTCTTGGCCTTTCATTGTAGCACCACCAGCTCTCAGCACCATCTGAGCTCTCTAGCCTTTTCCCTCCTGCTGGATGGTCTCTGTAGTCTTACGTCTCTGTATAGCACACTCCAGCACACTTCTTCACACTCCAGCAGACTAGCTGGTCAGTAACTTGTATATTATTCCAGAGACAAAGAAGGTTTCATACCATTAGCTACATCAATCATTTGACCATAGAAGGGCACAAATGCGCAATATACTGTGAGATTGTTGAAGGAAGGAAGGAAGGAAGGAAGGAAGGAAAGGAGGAAAGGAGGGAGGGAGGGAGGAAGGGAGGAAGGAAGGAAGGAAGGGAGGAAGGAAGGGAGGGAGGGAGGAAGGGAGGGAGGAAGGAAGGAAGAAAATGTCCTTCAAGTAAATAAATGATTGTTCCTTCTATTTTAACTTCATCCCATATTCTTTTTTCTAACCTTTTAAAACTGTGATATTGATTTTATTTAGTCACCTCATCATTTTGATTATTTAGACAAAATGTGTCCCCAAAGTGAGGCAGAATTCCTTAGAAGTGCAGAAAATATTGAACTACCACATTCTTACTTCTGGGCACTCTATTTCTATTAATGTTGCATAAGGTCATATTAGCCTTGTAGTCATACATATCACATTGTTAATTACAATCAAGGAAACCTAACTCATTTTCATATAGGATTCTATAAAACTACATCTTTCATCTCTATACTTGCCAGAGGTTGTTGGATACAATTATTGTATTTTACATTTATTTCTGTGACACATTTGAAATATTAGATTCCATTCAATTTAATGCTTACCTATTAAATATTTGAGAAGCTGATTGCTATGTTCATGCTGTTCATATTCCTTCCTTTAAAAGGATTTATTTACCCTTACTATAGGATTTATAGGTTAATCCAAATCAGATAGAAATGCAACTTTGGAAATAAATCCTAATTATTTTTTTTTCATCTTATAACCACTAATAGTGAAATTAATAAGTAGTTATTTAGATAACAGCTTCTCATTTGCCATTATAGGAGAGAGAATGATTAAGCTTCACCTCATAGAATTAGCCATAAAACAAGGGATTTTATTTTTTCTTCCTGAAGACCAAATAGAAGAAGGAGGAGGAAGAAAAGAAGAGGAAAAAGGATTACACTGTTGAAGAAAATCTTTATTACTCAAAACTTGCAGGATATATGTGCCTTGGGGCTGCTGAGGGGAGAAAGAGGGTTGTAGATGACATCACCTATGACTATTTCATTTAATCCCTGCTACACCCCCTGAGGAACACACACCATTGGGGATGATTAGACTTTGTCACATTCTAAAGCTGCTTGAGTAATTAGTTAAACCGCAGGAGTCATTGCTGGAGAGTAAGTGCAGTAAAAATGGGAGATCATTTTCTGTATGTCCCTAGAAAGAAAGGGAAACCTCAAGAAGATTTCTGGAAATGTTTCTCGTGCCTTGCAATAATATGGTTGGGCACTGAAGCTTGTCTTATGAAAATCATCTCTCTGGCTTATTATAAGTTTACTAGAGGTCTGGTGCATGGCCTGGGGCAGGGAGGTCCCTCAGCCCAGGCTACATCCTCTCCAATCTGGGACCCCTTGGGGGATGTCTGACTGCCTCTAGCAATCTGGGACCGCTGGCTCCTAACCGTTCTCCTGCCTGTCTGTCTGATCACCCCTAACCCCTCTTCCTGCTTGCCTGATCACCCCAAACCACCTCTGCCTGCCTGCCTTATTGCCCCTAACAGCTCCCCTACCAGCCTGATCGCCCCTAACCACTTCTGCCTCGCTCCACGCTTGGGACCAAGGATTACCTCCTCCGGCCGGTCTCAGGCACATGGGACCCAGGCTTCCCTCCCTCTGGCCAGCTGCAGGCACCCAAGACACGGGCCGCTTCACCCAGGCTAGCCGCAGCCACAGGGGACTGTGGGTGGGTGGCTTCACCCAGGCTTCATCCTGGGCTGCTGGCACTCTGGACCACAGGGCGGGTGGCTTGTCCCTCTCCCGAGCCACAGCCTGACTGGTCCCCATTCCTCTCTCACGAGTTCATTTGTGCCTGGCTGGTTCCCATTCCTCTCTCCCCAGTGTTGAGTGTTTGAGCCTTTATGGCATGAGGGTGTGAGGGTGTGATGACCATTTGCATATTAGCTCTTTATTATATAGGATAAAATGTCTGACTAGAAATATCTTATCAACTTCAATCACCAAAATTCCCTGCAGGCAAGGGCCAGAGTGGAGATACTGAACCTGCTTGGACCCAGAGCCTCCTCTAGCCAGAGACACAAGAAACACAAGTAGGAAAAACAACTAGTTTAAGAATTACATTTTACCTGATCCATAGTTGCCAGCTGTCAAGGGGCAAGGGCCAGAGAGGAATAAAGTGGGAGGGGTTCCTGCATCAATGTTTTAGGTGCTGCCTTCAAGCTTTACCAGGGAAAATAACTTTTTTGAATTTCACCCTTATAGATAAGATAGGATGTTGGAGAGACATAACCTTGGGACATAGAGAGTGAAGTATTGCCAGTATTAAAATGAGAGATTTAAAAAATCCAGAAAATTAAGGATACATTTTACTAAACATTCCTAAGTCTCCTTAATATCCTGTCCTAATTCTTATTTGAACTATGTTTATGGAACTTGGAAATGAAAAGGCAAATATTTGGGCATCATTTCATTTGGAGATGAAGATCACCTCTGATTTAAAATTAAATTGGAGAGAGCACTAACCATAGATGTTTCCATTTAATATTGGTATTTTAAATACATATTTACCTTTCAGTGTAACTGGATACGGGAGGGGACAATTAAATACCTTATGGAATTGCACTTGTATAAAATATGTAGGAAGTCCATATTAGAGAACTCTTTTGGTAGGTTTTAGAAATGGTCGTCTGGTTAATAAAATCATGGACTTTTAGCCCTGTGCCTTTGATAGATGCTAAAGGGATGTGATGTCAGACTTTCTTCATCTTATTTTTAGATGAGATAAATAAAAATATTTCACTCAGAGATGAAATAAGGGGACAGAGAGAGAAGTTACACAGCATGTCATATTTGCAAATCATGAAAAATAAAGAATTTAAATACCCAGCTTCCTCCCAGTACACAAAATCACCTCAGTTTTTCAGGTAGTTGCACATTAGAAAGGGGTAACAGAGAGATAATATAAAAACTGATCCTAATTAATAACTGCGGACGAAAAGAGGCCACACACTAAACCTGCCACGCTCGGGGGAGGCCTGTGTGGCAGCCTTCCCACTCAGTCACTCAACTAACCACAAAGGATGGTCTGCCAGTACTCTGAACTGAAAGCAGCTTATGGTTGTAGTCATGTCTTAGGCTAGAGTCCTCCCTGACCAAAGTCAATCTTTTCCTTAATTGAGCCTCCCTATTGTCTTTTTGCATCTAGGGTAACATATCTTTGGAATGTCAAAGTAATTTCCCTTTTTCCAGGCCCCTCAAAGCACAGGTAGGGCAGAGGGGAGAACACACATCCCCTCACTGTTATTGTGATCGTGTTCATTGTTGACTGTTCACTCTCCTGCACCTGCCTCTGTAAAAGAAGTGTGCATCTATCATGTCGCTTTTTATCTAATCCCAGAAGTCCCTTCCCACCCCCACTTTACTTTCTCCAATCTCCCTAATCTACCACCAGTGGATTTCATGTAACCCACTTATATCTTCTCTTTTGAATGTAATGTATAAAATAAGATGCAAAACTGCCATTTTCTCAAAGCATTTTCTCAATTGCTTTTCAGCAGTTGTCATCAGTTTGGTTCAAATAAACTCATAAAAATTCTCTACAGGTTTGAATGTTTCTTACATTGACACAACCTGTAATTGATAGAAATGGACTATGTGCTTTGATGTCTGATGGAAAATTTTATATTCTTTAGTGATGAAAGAAGGCAGAAAGAAACTGGACTGATAAAAAAAGAGACCGCTGGAAAAATTTGAAAAGAAATATATTAAAGAAAAATTTCTACATCAATTAATTTTTTTTTCTTTTTAGATTTATGTGTATAGCTCTAACAAGTGCTATTTTTGTAACCAGACCAGAAGAAATTTGTCTGTAAGCCTTACCTTTTAACCTCTTCCTGTGGAGCCAAGCAATAATAAATTAATATTAAACATTAATTTCCTGTGGTGCTCTCCAGGTAATAATCTTTAACATTATCATTTATTTCATCAGATAATGAAACATTTAAAAAGTTTCTCTTTCAACTTTTGAAGCTTCAGTCTGTAATATAAAACTGGTGATTAAAAATTTTTCATCCCTCAGATTTCTCCCCATAAACATTGCATTTATCCCAATTGGTTTTTATCAATCCGATACAAGTGAAATGCTCAAGAATAAAAAGAAATATCTCTACCACGTGAATACACAAGAATTGGGTCTGATATGAGGCATAACCCATCCTAATATATAAAGAGCCAGGGTCCGTCACAACCTAAACATCCAGATGGATGCCCGAACACCAGACTAGGGTCCCAGCTGGCGCTGTGGGAGTCAGTCCTGGGTCCCAGGCCACCCATGGGACAGCAGCAGGAGGGAACTGTGGGAACAAAGCCATGCTGCCATCGGACTGGCCTCTTGGTCCCTCCCCCAGCCCGCAGGCTCTGGGGAAGCAGAGCCATGCTGCAATCTGGGAATCTTGGTCTCTCCACACTGGCCTGCAGGCCCGGGTAACCAGAGCCATGCTGCAATGGGATTGGACCCTACCCGAGGGGTCCCGAATTGTGAGAGCATGAGGCTGGGCTGAGAGAACCCGCCCCCACCCCCCACCCCCCCGAGTGCACGAATTTTTGTGCACTGGGCCTCTAATTACTAATAATATTTTTTATTACATTTGAATGTGTGTGTGCGTCGGGGGGGGGGGGGGCGTTTTCCTGTACCATCTTAGGTTCTATGGGGTTTGCAAATTAAGTTGACAAAAGTTTATCCGGAGAAAACAAACAAACATAGTTTACTTGCACATGCAGCACATACACAAAGGATAACTCAGTGATGAGTAACTCCAAGAGGTAGTTAAAGTTTGGGGCTTATATACCATTTTAACAAAGGGTGATGAATTTGTGAAGCAACAAAACAAAGGAAAAGGCGTTTGGGCTCCTAGGGGCTATAAACTGTGGAAAAGTAAATGCAGGGTGGGGCGAAAGGAGGTTTATAGTTGTGAGTACATGAAACACAGAGTTTATTCTTATATTATTATTTATTAATTGTTTTATTACTTCCCATATGAAAAACTGAAACCTCCTTTGCCCCACCCTGCCTATGGGGGAAACAAATGAAAAAAGGGTTACTTTAGTAAGGTTTGCTTCTGCAGACCTATCTTGGTGCCAACTTGGTTGTTTTCCTCCTCCTGGTATGGGCAAAGGGAGGGGTTGCTGCTTCTTAATTGCCTTCAGTTCAAAATAATTTTTATGCAAAAGTGGCATATTTGGGGATAGCATATTCCAATTATTAGCTTACCCATTTTCCATGTCTAAGAACTCTGTCTATAATATAGCATATTAGTTATTATAAAACTATCTGATAGTTTAATTAATAACTATAATAAATTTTATGCAACTAGAGTTAATGTTTGAATATAAAGAAAATAATTATACTTTCTTAGAATAGACTTGGTTGCAAAAGAGGATTAACAAATGCTATAGAGCACCAAATCTAGGAAGTACTGCAAAAACCTGTGTATAATTAAAGCCAATCCTCCACAATTACACTTGAAATATCTGCTAATGATACAAAGGACAGCTCAGAAGCCTCTAGAATGGATTGCAGTTGTAAGGCTGGAGCAGATGGTTTCTAGCATTATATTCTGTGCCGTGGCCTTTGACCCAATAACACTGAAGCTATGAAGTGACGAATCATGACTCCGAGGCTAAGCAGACAATTAAGAACCCAATAATGCAACTCATGTAAAAGGCTTTGGCTGAACTTTGGAGATGACTTATTTAGACCACATTTATCTGCCTTTCTCCTTGGATGATAGAAGGAAGCAGAATGGGACAGAATGTAGAGAAAGAGTAAAAGAGATAATAATATATGTCTACATTTGCCTACATCAGTATGGAAAAGAGACAGGTGTTTGCATTCTTTGTATCACCACTGGCTCATGGCCATCCCAGCACACACATGGTCTCCTCACTGTAATACCTTTGCATTGATGTCTACTTCATCTTACAACCAATAACCATTAAAAAAAACTTTTGGAGAAAACAAGTCTGCAAAAAGGAGAGTGTTCTTCTAAACTTCAGGTCCCAACAATCTAGCTCCCATTATCTAGACCACATATCCTTCTTCTTCAATAAAACAAACCAGTTGGTCATATTATATAACAACAATAATATGAGAATTATAGTACTTTATAACATTTTTAAGCTCTTCATTCTTTTATTCTCTTATAACCACTTTGAGGTAAACAGTGTGTGCATAATTCCTTTACTCATTTACTTACTAAGTCCCTAGTATGTGTCTGTCACTGTTTGAGGGTAACACATATCTATAATACATGGTTCCTACCTTCAAGGAGTTAATGTTCTAGTTGGGAAGTTACACAATAGGTCATCATGTTAGGATGACACTTAAAGAGTTGCCCTTTGCTTCTCCACAAACTACATTCCTTTGAGAGGAGGTATCTGCTCTTTTTTGGGTCTTTACAATACAAAGTCAGAGAGAAAAAATAGGCATAAAAGAGGAGTGCTTCTTTAAACACAACAATGCACAAAGACTAAACCACGGGTCCCCCGTTTCAAGTAGGATATACAAATAACAGTAACAGGCAGTGGTATTGCAGAGATATAGATAAGGAGTATGCATTTCCAGAGAAAATAATACTGCAGCTTTGAGGTATGAGGAGGTTTGTGGTAGAATACAGAAAAATGATGTAGGAAAGTGAGAATGTGAAAGCTTGATATGTAAAATAGCATTTGGCCAGTCTTTGAACAATGTGTGGCAAAGCATTGACACAATACTGTTGTGCTCCAAATAGTTACAATACTTGGGTCTAGATATCAAGGGGTAGGTGTAGAATTAGGCCTCTTGCCATTACTCCCAGAGACCCACTTCGAAATATGTCTTTCCCATCCCTACAAATTTAGTCTCTGCTACATTAGAAGTCCTTATTTCCCAGGAGAGAAACATTTCCACCACTGGGTATCATAACATTTTTACTGAAACCGAAGCTATGACAGCTGCATGGTCATTGGAGCATCATGGGTCCAAATGACCGTGCAGACTAGCCCACAAAGAAAACAGCTCCCATGCTGGTGAGGGGGAAAGTTAACTGATTAATAGCTAGGTTTACTGCTACAGGAGAATGTCTGGAACTCAGAGATACTGAAAGTTCTCCTAGAGCTTCCATGCCTAACAAGAGTGAAAGGAATAGCTGATCTTCCACAGCTTGACAAAAGCAAAAACAGCCGCATGCTCAGACTGCTCAGGAATAAAGATCTAAATCAGCTCACCTAGAATATGAAGACTTAATAGAGCATTTCTCAGCAACCAAACATTGATAAGAAAAACGCAACAAAGTCTTAGACTCCTCGGGGGAAGTTTTCCATCATCCGACTCAACAAATACCTAGACCAGCTATTGTGCTAGACTGAGGTAAGGGCAACCTAGAATGGGTGGTAGAGGATGGAGGTAACAAACATTACTGATGCCCTTAGGAAAAGCTGCAGCAGTAGCCCTAATTACCGAGTCTTATTAAGAGAATGTGGTTGGTCACCACATTGGAGAGCAATTGAATTACATGTAAGTCTGAGTGGTGTAGAGATGGGTTGGGGCAGGTACTCAGGCTGGCCTGAAACATCCTCTTCCCTCGTTCCCACTTGCAGCTGCAGTGGTGGTAGACACTTCTGTGTGTGCTGACAGCACCGCCTCAAGGATGAGCTGCCCATTTGCTGCATTTCTGTCTCATTTTCACTGAAGATGCAGAAGCCCGCTCAGCTCACATGCAGGCATTGCCCAGCAGTTCAGGGGACTCAGTTTTGAAGGGTTGACATCAAATACATAAATACCCTCGCCCCCCTTGTATGGACACTGGCAACACTCTATGTCAGCGGTTCTCAACCTGTGGGTCGCGACCCCTTTGGGGGTAGAATGACCCTTTCCCAGGGGTGGCCTAAGACCATCGGAAAACACATATATAATTACATATTGGTTTTGTGATTAATCACTATGCTTTAATTATGTTCAATTTGTAACAATGAAATTGGGGGTCACCACAACATGAGGAACTGTAGTAAAGGGTCGCAGCATTAGGAAGGTTGAGAACCACTGCTCTATGTATTTATCAGAGGACTTGGCTGAGTTGTGCCTACAGGTGTGATCTCAAGAATATGCCTCTTATTGGCTCTTTAATTTTTTTTTTATTTTATGTCACATTTTTCCTGTTCCCCCCAGCTTTCTGGAATGGACTCCCAAATAAAATACCTGTACCAAAATTTGCATCTTGTGTTATGTTTAGGGGAGAACTCAAACTAATAATGATGAACCATGGAAAAATAAGAATCTGTATGTATAATGGATTACACATAACAATGAACTCAGATGTCTAGAAAGCCAAAATAGGACAAAGAATAGAAAAGTACAATTATGTAGCAGTAATAAAAGAGTTACATTACATAGTTGGATAGTGAGAAATTTTAGTGTTGGGGGAACGGCCCACCTGTCACTTGTGTTAAGATGCTTATTATTAACTGTCCTATATTATTGTGCTTCATGTACCAAATTAAAATGGGTTGAAAACAACTGTATGAGTCACTTATCTCCTCATGTTGTTTTTTTAAATATATCATTTATTGTTTGTTTTCCTATACATAAATTGCTATATATTTATCATAGAAAATTTGGATATCCAAAAATATATAGAAATACTACTTGTAAGCCTACCATCCAAGAATTTCTATCAGGTAGTATAAAACAAGTTTAAAGTTGTATGATATATATGTTTAAATCCTGTAAATATAAATCTATGACTGCATTTATGCCATGTATCTAGAAAGTAAAAAGTCCACATTTCAGATTCTGTGAATACAATGCTCAAATAAACTAGTCCCCTAACTTTTTACTCCTTGTCCAATGTCTCTTCAAAACCTACCAACTGTCATAAACTTGATAATAATATTTCAGCACATGAATATGCCATAGTTTGTTGACCTACTCTTAGACACTTGGGGATTTAAAAAAAATGTAATAAATAATAATTACTAAATGGGCAAATCTATGAGACTAATAGGTGAAAAGTCAGAAACACTTTTTGTTGTTAACAATAATGGTGATTGCTTTTCTGAAGGCTAAATCAATCACCTTTTTACCTGCTAGCAGTCAATGAACCCTGTGCCCCTCATCACACTAGGCTTTGTTTTATTTTTATTAATCAGTGATAGCCCTGGATCATCATGGGAGTCAAGTTAAGAAGATATTGCAGTCAAGTAATTTTAATAGTGAACTACTGGACCTTCACAGGTGCCTTATGGTAAGAGCGAACCTGAACACCTGATGAGACCGTCGCATAATAGTACTATATAGATTTGGACTAATCGATAGGGTATACATCTGATTCATATTTACTGACCCACTTGTGCATTCATATTTTTGGTTTAACAACACAAATCTATTTTTAAAATGTGACCCTTAGAGGTATTATATTTAATAACAACTGAAACTATAACTTAAAAATAGCCAGATTACCCTCAATGCTGTTTAGCCCACTAAGTCAAACCCCAGTCTCCCCTCATGAGTAATGCTGTCCTCATTAATTTGTTTTCTGCCAGATGGGCTGCTAATTTAAAATCCCTGAAGTGATAGGTGTTTTATTATAGTCAACCCACTTGGCAGGGAAGAGTAAGACTGCAGCCTTTCACACCTTCGCTGAAGTTAATGAGTTCATATCAAATTTATAAAACTCATTTTGCTTATTCAGACTTGCAGAATTGGATCCAGGGAGGACGAACATGGACTTTAAGTTCCAGGAATACTTCGATGAAGTCCACCCAGAAAAAGTTATACAATCAAGAGAAAAAAATAAAATGTTCTTTTCCATTAACATTATCAATATCTTTAGTCAAGGCTTTATTAATTTACAACCAGTCCATTGCCAAAAGTTGTTAATTGGTTTTCTGCTTTTAATCTTTTGCTTCTCCAAACCACTCTTCATCTGATATCACAGCAATATCTGCCCAAATGTCTTCAATATTATGCAACAGATAATTATTTAAAGTCCAATGTCCTCGTCCTGTCATTCAAGTCATGAATGCAATAAACTTACCTTTCTCACATTCTTCTGTGCAAAACCCTCCCTTTTGCCACGACAGTCATGTTCATTTTGATCAGTTCAATCCCTTTGGTCTCACATTATCTACTTCTATTTTACTTATCATCCAAAGCCCAGCTCAAGTCCACCTCTCCTATTAAGCCTCCTTTATCTCTTCCTTTAGGAGTTACTTACACCTCCTCTGAGCTCTTACAGAACTTGTTTTCTGTATTGCCCATGAGTAACAACTTACATATTGTCTTTTATTGCTGTTAGTTATATTTATACATGATCACTGCAGATTACAAGTTATGGGAATGCAGGAAACTTGGCTTAAAAATTGTTTACATTCTTTTATTTATTTATTTGGAGAGGACATTTGTTAAAGCTGGGGACAGTGAAACAAGGAAGGGGTTAGGACAGAGGAAGCAACAGGAGAGAGCCCAGGTAAGGTTGCTTTGGCTCATTGGAAAGTCAGAGAAAAGGGAAACTTGGGGACAGGTTCAGATGATTGGCCTGGGATGAGCTGCTGCTGCCCATTGCTCCCCTGGTTTCAAACCTCATGGGGACCCTTAGAATTGAGAAGATGCAGCTTATGGGAGAAGAAGAGAGGGAAGAGAAAGACCTGGCAGTGGCCCTGGGAGGGAGAGCACACCTACATTCTTTACTGTATTTAGGAGAGAACCGTGCTAAAAGTGGGTGACAAATGATTATTTATTTATTAATTCCAAATGTATTTTCTAGGTAATGCTAATGAAAATGTAATGACTCGTAATTATACAGTACAATAATTTGCTTAACAAGAAACATTTCACTAAAAATTAAATAATGTACTTTCCTGTTAGCACTGCTAAGGTGCACAAATTCATTTTCTAAACTTGCACCCCTATGTTCACTGCAGTGTTATTTACTATAGCCAAGGTTTGGAAGCAGCTCAAGTGTCCAACAGTAGATGAGTGAATAAAAGAAGCTGTAGTATATTTACACAATGGAATACTTCTCGGCCATAAAAATGATGGAAATCTTTGCAACAGCATGGGTGGACCTGGGGAGTATTATGCTAAGTGAAAAGCCAGACAGAGAGAGACAAATGTCATATGATTCACTTATATGTGGAATCTAATGAACAAAATAAACTAACATACAACATAGAAACAGACTCATAGATACAGAGAACAGACTGACAGTTGCCAGAAGGCTGGAAGGTGAAGGGATTGAGCAAAGGAAAAAAAAAACCTCATTGACTGATAACATTGACACAGACAACAGGGGGAGGTAAGAGAGGGTAAAGAGGGGATACTAGTAAATGGTAACGCAAGGAGACTTGACTTCAGGTGATGAACAAACAGTACAATATACAGATGATGTTAACCTACATAATTTTATTAACCAACTAGGGGTCCAGTGCACGAATTCATGCACCTTGAAAGGAACTGTGGGCCACGCTCCCTCCTGGCCCCACCCGCCATGGCCCCTGGCCCCCTGTCTGCCAGCAGCTCCGCTCCTGTTGTCGCCACTCCCACGTACTGACAGTGCCAGCCATGCTCGCACCCACTGACGGTAAGGAGCTATTGAGGCCAGCGCAAGCACCAGGTGCAAGTGGGCCTGGTGCCATCAGTGGGTGTGAGCAGCGGCTGCTGCCCTGATCACCCCTCAGGAGCAGGGGGAGGTGGAGAAGCCCTCAGGAGTGATCGAGGCTGGCAGCTGCTGCTCACACCCACTGACTGCACTGAGCAATTGGGACCAGCACCAGAAACCAGCAGCAGTTGTGAGCAGGGCCAGCACTGGCAGAAGGTGTGAGCGCCGGGCAGGACCACAGTACACAGGACCAAAAAATTTTCAATAACCACCGAAGACTCACTCTGATGACAGCAACCAGTGCCCTACATTGGTCTGGCGCCCCCACTCACCAGCTCCAGCATCCCATCGCAGCCAATGCCCGCCATGTTCTGCACTCTGCTGCCTGCTGCCTAGGCCCACCATGTTCCATATGCCCCCTGGTGGTCAATGCACGTCATAGCAACCGGTTGTTCAGTTGTTCCACCATTCAGTCTATTTGCATATTAGCCTTTTATTACATAGGATGTCACCCCAATAAATTCAATAAAAAGAAAAAAGAAGAACTTGCTCACACATGTTATTTAGTGTTTTCCTATGAATGGCAAATTATTCTCAGAAATTGGGAAAAATTGTCTTTGGACAGATTGATACATTTTATCTTAAATGTATGATCAGACTGCAGTTTACAAAGTTCTTCCATTTTTCTCCAAGTCAAGTTCTTAAGCTGAGAAGATGCAAAGAAAGGAGGTCAGGGGATAGTTAATGTTTGGTTTTCTGCTGTGGCTCCTCTGGTTTTCAAGACTTGAGATCCACAAATATCTTTCCTCACTCTCAGCACCAAGTGGCCATGGGCACATTTCAAGATTTCCTTTTGAAACATAGTTTTTCAAACGATTATGTTTTATTTTAAAGTTAAGATTCATCATTTGAAGTCAAAACATTTTCTGAAGAACACTTGTTCAACTAGTTCATGTGATAAAAATATGTGTGCTAAGCAGACAGGCTCCTGCAGTCATTATTCATCTTCAAAATGCTCAGCAACATCTACAATTTACCTTTCAACTTAAATACTCTGTTCAGAATTCCTCTGCTAAACCATCAGGTTTTTGTATGCAACCAGAGACTTATGGGCAATCTTCCAGGTTTTACAAGGTTTTTAAAGCATTCATCACTGAACTATTGTTGGTTAATAAAATTGGTCATTTTATACCATCATCCACAATTTTTTAAATTTCTATTTCTAAGAATTTTTGGACAACAGCATCTGCCTGTGAAGGAAGCAATGTGTTGTGACATTTTTTATAAGAGGTGAAATGTTTCATGAAGCCAATCATTGAAAGGGCCCTATCACTACAGATACCAAACTTCTTCAAATACAAAACTTTTCTTTAAAAACTTTATCTTATTTTTCCTTTTTTTAAATGCAGTTCTTTGTATCACCAGAAAGGGACGGGGCCCAGAGCAGGTCTTTGTTGGGCCAGCCTGTAGTGTGTGGCTTCTTAACTTCATGCAGAAAGGATGTCACAACATGAGTCCAGGTGATTTTGAGAGCACATTTATTAAAGCTGGAGATATTGAAACAAGGAAAGGATTATGATAGAAGAAGCAACAGGAGAGAGCCTAGGCAGTGCTCTGTTTTTGGATCCCTAAAAATGTTATAGGAAAGAAGTGAGCCACACTGGGCTTCATGGACTCACTGAGAAATAAAAGTCACGGTGACAGAAGTGAGTCAAGGTGGGGCTGCTGTTAGCTCACTGAAAAGTTAAGGAAATGAGAGCCTTGGAGATAGGTTCAGTAGGTTAGCTGGGATGAGCTGTCACTACCTGCTGATCCCTTGGTTGCAAGTCTCACTGGGACCCTTATAGTTTAAGAGAAAGAGAGTGGAGATACACGCCCTGAGAAAGAAAGGGGAAAGAAAGGAGTGGGCATGCTCCACAAGGAGTTGGCTTCCTTTATCTTGCTGGGTTTTATCTGTTTTCTTAAGGCAGGAATTTTAGGGGAGGTCACAGAGAAGGATCTCAATAGAATATCCATCAGCTTTCTAGGTGTGTCCTTTCAGGGTCTTGGTTTCCACTGATTGGTCAGTGCTAGGGGAGGTGTCATTAGGCATTGCATCTAATCCTAATAGCCATGGTGTCACTCTGTCTGGTTTTGTTGCTTTTCTGAACCTGGAGCTGGAACATAAGTGAGGCCTAAATATCATTTCTAGTTTGACCAAATCTCTGTATCTGTGGTCAACAGACTCAAGGCTTTGTTCCTAAGATTATTTGATGTGGGTCAGAACTTCACTGTCCTGAGGGCCCAATGCTTAAGGGAGTGGTCATGGAAGGGCTTTAATGGGAGTCATCTGAGGCTACTCTTTGGCCCCTTTTTCCTTCTCTAAAGGGGTCTAAAACCACATGATAGAGATATACCCAGCAAGGAAAAGTCAGGGGTAGGTCCAAACCACATGACCAGTGATATGAAAAGTCAGGGGGTCTAAGCCATATGACCAGGGATATTAGGAAAAGAAAGGTCACCTTGGGGCAAGGTCCTTGTTTCCCCAGTTTTGCCTATTGCTAGGCACTTGAGGCTTTCTGCTCTGGTGACATCTTTTACCTTAGCTACTGTCCTTGCTCTGCTCATACCCATCTAACTGCCTACCACATTTGCAGCAGAAAAGTGTTCTTGAATTTCAACATCATTGAGAAATCCTACAAATGCTATGGCATGACATTTATTGGTGAAATCTGTTGACTCATCAACCTCTAGGGAGAAGCTGTTGTTTTTCAGTTTATTACATCCAACCTATTCAGCATGATGTGACATACCATCAATACATCAACCTATTTACTATTTGAAAGTGGGACCTTTTCATTTGATCATACTGCATCATAGTATTTTGCTCACACAAATTTTACATGCAGCGGTATTAGTCTTTTTCTGGGCAATAAGTTTTGCTGCTACTAAGTTAATTGCTTCCCAGGCTTTCAACACCAGGGATTTTATTCTGGTTGTTTTGGGATTCTAATACTTGTTGAAAATATTCAGCACCATTACTGACCAAAAAGCTATGAATTTGATGGAACCACTGGTGTATTTGAAAGGTGTTTTCCATAACAATGCACAATGAAATAGGAAGACTTGAATTACAACCCAATAAATACCTTCATAAGTAAAAACAGGTGATTTTGTGTGTCCTGTTCTTCCATTGCAGTGAAAAGACATAAGATTTTAATTCTTCATCATTAACTCCATCAAATATTTCCCAGAGGGACAAGCTTAGAATCCTCTTCTTCTACCTCACAGCTTATCTTCAAAATTTGTCTCATTAGACCTCAGATGTAATTATAATATGTGTGTAATATGTAACATGTAGCAAATTAAATGTAAAACAAAAGGCCAAAATAACTAAATTTACAAATTGCAACAACAACAAAAAAGAACACAATAAAATCTTCAAAATGCAATTTAATTCTATCTTATACCATCCAAATTTTATAATATTTGAGTTAACAATAAGGAAGTAAAGGAAGATCAGGGAGGGAGAGTAGCTGAATCATAACACCTACCAATTCCTTCTTTACAATAAAAATTTCTGTCGGGTCTCTGCTCCCACAAATTCTCTCTTAATTGCATGCACCTGGGCTAAAATAAAATATATCGGTGCTATGTAGGTCTTTGCTACATTGATAAACATGCGGAATGAAAGAAGACAAGAATCTCATTAAAAACACATACAAAAAAAACCCCACCACCTCTTCCACACGTTGTTTAAGGAGAGACTACTCTAGCACTGGATGTAAATTTCTCTGTTGTGCTAGCAAATGTTTCTTAGTTTCCATTGCTTTCAGTAAAATGGACATGAAATGTACAAAAGGCTCTATTGGAACTATTCAAGAATTTACACTGGAAGATGGAAAAGTAGATTCTGCTATTGGCTCTTTCACTATCTAGACTTTAGTTCTCTCATCCATAAATCAGGTAGGTTAAATAATGAGAGTAATTCAAGCTCTGAGATTATATAATTTTGCTCCTTTGTCTCAACAGGATGCATACATGCATTAAAGGGAGCAAATTTCTTCCTTTATCATAAGCTCAGATTTTGTAAAACATTGCGCCGAATGCTTACTTTATTTCACCCCATCTGTTTGCTCTTTATAAACAAGGAGGCATGCCCTTTTGAACTGTGGTATGCAATATGAAAAAATGAATGCTTTGAAGTAGCATAGAGGGAAAAGGGTAGAGGTAAACTGTCACAGAAAATTAAGAAGAATAAATGTGGTCATTGAACGGTTAGCATGGTGGTCCACAGGCAAGCTAAATAGTCATCTCAGGTGGCAATTTAAGAAAAATTGAATTTATTTAAGGAAAGGGGAATGGGAGATGGGATATAGGGGACATGGGGCCGATGATGGCAGCACTAAGATCTGGGGTTTCATCCTTATATGCAGTCATTGGCAGGAAACTTCTGTCATCAGTGGGTTTGGGGGCTGAGCTGGTGAGCTTGGAATAAGGATGGAACGCAGGTGTGCCATCAGGTGTCCTTAGGACAGTTTCCATTCCTTGTATGGTCTGACTCCTGGTGTCTAGCACATTTTTCCTTGTCTTTTGTTCTCCTGTGGCGGGAAGCTTACAAATGGCCGTTAAGGATTGTATTGCCCTACAGTCCTAACAGCCATAAAATGCTTGACATCACTTCTTCCCACTACGGTTTTTCCGTAGGTTTCAGATTCTGCATTTTCA
>NW_006297140.1:353923-360116 GCF_000327345.1 Myotis davidii | reverse complement strand
ATTCATTAATTGGTGAGTGGAACCTCCATTCAAAGCCATATAATAAAATTCACACCAGTAATTGTCATAATATAAACTCGATATTAGAAGGCTAACAAGTGAGAAGGCTCAAACTTAGAGGATAGTAATAACAAAGAAAAATAAAATTGTCAGATATGTGGAGTTTGAATCCCAACTCCATCTTTTGCTTGCTGAACAATTATTCATAGTCCCTCATCTTCAATTTCCTCTTTGTAAAAGGGTGGTTATCTCTCAGTGGGTGGTCTGTGGATGGAATCGCATAGGTATCTAAAGAAATGAGCACCCCGCCTTGTACATAGACTGTGCTTCTGTGGAAGTCGCTTTTTTCTACAGCTCCAGACCATGGAGCTCTGTAGAGTTGGGTCAGTATCCCGCTAGCTGTTGTGTTCTCTTTGGATGATGCTATGTCCGGCACATAGTGGCTATGTTCCTGCTCTGTTTTTCAGCACACTTTTCTATTCTTTGTCCCACCAACATAACATACTCTAAAAAATCAAAGCTCATGTTTCGACTATGCTTTCTTCAACTTTTTTTTCCCCTTCAATGAGGCTCATTGAACATCAACCATGAATCAGGAGGTCACGGTTTGATTCTCAGTCAGGGCACACTCCCTTCCTCTCTGAACTCAACAAAAATATTTTTTTTAAAAGAAACACTACTCGCAGTTGTGTGCTAGTAAGGACAAGCAGAAACCTCATTTCTCCCACCTGCACAGCTTTAATACTTGTTCTTTGTAATGTTTCCTTGATTGTGAACTGTGGACATTCAAGGTAACACTTGGCTTTAACCCTGCAAGATATACTTAGCAGCAGCACCCCACACCACCACTGATACCCAGGAGCTTGGATGTCAGTCTGAGTGGCAAAGGGACCAAAATATTGCCACGCTGAAGCTGCTTTTGGGGATATTGATTTTTAAACTGGTTATTAAGAAACAAGACTCAGAAAGAACTTTGGACCTTCCCTTCTTTTCTTCCGAAGAGAATCAGACAGAGAAACCTGCTTCACAAGAAAATCTTAGGACGTTCACTTTAGCCTAATTTGACTTAAATATAGTTCACAAAAGAGCTTTAGGCATGCTCCTAGTAGCTACATATCCTCTGTGTGCCTTTGTTTCTGAGTTGCCAACAAGAAATTGCCTGCCGTGTGTGTTCTGTGCTCTCTCAGCTACCTATAAGCCACCCATTCTCACTTGTGGGCCTTCTGTCCCAACAGCCAGGACTATCTGAGGGACAGCATGAAGCTGGGAGGTCTATCCAAGGAGGAACAGCACCAGACCCTTCAATGACAGAATCCTTTGTTATTCTCCTATCAAACATACTCCCGCTTCTCACTTTCCTCTGACATTTTTTTTCAGCTCTTGATCCGCCACCTTGGACAACATGCCTTATTCTTTTAGAACTCATTATCCTTGTGTGCAGCAGTCTCATAACCTCTTTTTTTGTTCATCATCAGGTCTCAAAATTTCAGTATCCATGAACACCTCTCTGGTCCTAATTTATTGCTGCGACAGATCCTCTGTTTCTTTTCCTAGAAATAATGTCCACTCAGTTTTTTGCCTTGGCTAGGTTTCTGTTGCTAAGCCCATCCAAAAATGCAGGCTTCCCCAGCTTGATAAATGCCATCTCTTACCAAGAAATTCTGAAATTAGAAAAGGCACTTCTCACTTTCATAATAGATGGTAGTACTAGAATTACCTTTCTAATAATTGCTTAAGTTTGATTTGTTACTAACATTGTGCACATGTTCTCTTTTTCCCTGGCACCACCCCCTCACCTGCTCCACCATCTCGCTTGCGGACCAATCAATCGGGGTCAGGCTCCCCGCCCTCTGCCCTCTGCCGGCTGGCACCACCCACTCACCTGCTCCACCATCTCACTTGTGCAGCAATCAATCATGGCCAGGCCCCCCGCCCTCTGCCCTCTGCTGGGCTCCCTCAGTGCCTGGGAGCTGGGCGGCAGCCCCACCCTCTAACCCCCACCTCTAGTCACCATCTGCGGGGCAATCAGCGGGGCGATTGGGCCCCCACTTGCACCCACCTTAGCCTGGCGCCACCCGCTCACCTGCTCCGGGTGGGGTCTCTCAGGGTGGCCTGTGGAGATTAGGCCCCAGCTCGCACCGCCAGCCTCGCAGCCCTGCAGCCCCGCTTGGCACCTCACCATGGCCTGGCACCACCCCCTCACCTGCTCCACCATCTCGCTTGCGGACCAATCAATCGGGGTCAGGCTCCCCGCCCTCTGCCCTCTGCCGGGCTCCCTCAGTGCCTGGGAGCTGGGAGGCAGCCCCACCCTCTACCGCCCCCACCTCTGGTCACCATCTGTAAGGCAATCAGCAGGACAATAGGGCCCCCACTTGCACCTGCCTTGGCCTGATGCCGCCCACTCACCTGCTCCACCCTCTCACTGTGGTCCTGTTCTTGTTGGGGCCTACTGGGGCCGGCAGTGCCTCCACTGCCACCCACTGCCAACGCCGCATTGCTGACACCTGCCATGTTCTGTGCCGTCCCCTAGTGGTCAGCGCACATCATAGTGAACGGTCGAACTCTCAGTCAAACTCCTGGTTGAACAATTTGCATATTAGGCTTTTATTATATCGGATGTGTACATTGCCT
Organism: Myotis davidii; assembly: GCF_000327345.1. Classification (NCBI taxonomy): domain Eukaryota; kingdom Metazoa; phylum Chordata; class Mammalia; order Chiroptera; family Vespertilionidae; genus Myotis; species Myotis davidii. Next base: position 357,485 of record NW_006297140.1, on the reverse strand, counting down.
TGACATGTCTCTATCTCCCTGCTTTGAATAAAAAGTAGAGAATTAACATTCTTCCAATTTAAATGGATTCTTATAGCATGTTCATATCCCAAGTATTCTTAGTCCACAGTTGAAAAGCTTTATTTGGTTGTGTAACTCTCTTTTATACTCTTTGAAACTAGAGAAGAATATCTCCACCATGTTCAATTGGGTTGCCCTCTATAACTAATCACTGTGCTGGCTCAGTGAGTTTTCTCTTTAAGCATTTCCCACTAAGCCCCTGATTTTTATAATAAAGATTCTAATTTGGTTTTCCAGTTCACTGTCTCACTGACTAAATATACTTATGCAGGAAGCTGCTTTTAATGCAGCCTCTTGCTTAAGTCTGAAGTTTTTCTCCTCTTTTCATAGAGGCTTAATATGCTGACTTCATTCCCATAATTTGCTTTCATAAACAGGCCACCATATACAGGTCAATAGTGAGAGTCTAACATCTTGAAATTGAGCACATGATTATTATTTAATGTGTCTCTTTTTCTCTCATTCATGTATGAAATATCCTAGTTTGGAGATAGGATACCAGAATATTTTGTTTTACCATATGGAACAAATAGTTCGCTAAGATCTTGGGGCCTGAATATTTTCACTTTCAGAATCAATTATAGATGGCCAGAGAATCTCTTAAAACCTCTTATAGATGCTTTCTATAAAAAACAACAACAACAGTATTTTAAAATAAAATAAAAATTAAAAGCTGGGCAAAAAATGCCAACTAACCCATTATTTGGCCTGCCTGTCTTTGGAATAAGCACATAGCATTGAAGTCAGTAAAGCAGGCTGTCCAGCACCATTGTGCCATTATGTTTGAGTCCTGATGCAGAGGGACCATTGCTGAGAATTAAAGAGCAGTCTGTTTTTAGTGACCATTGTTGACTTCCTTGCTCTGTTGTGGACTTGCAATTACAATGTTAGCTAGAAGGCAAACTCCAGTTCACTGGGCCTTGCTGTAAGCCCTGTTTAGTTCCTTCAACCAGTCCTTAAACAGGTATCTGCTTAATGGCTTTAGGCCACTATTGCTCTCAGATTTAAGCCAATACAAGGACTTTGGGAGTGCAGGACCTCTGCCAATTGTCAAGGAGATTTTATATTACTCAGGTGTTATTTGTTTAAGATTTTTAAATTGATTTTTAGAGAAAAAGGAAGGGAAGGGGAAAGAGAGAGAGAGAGAGAGAGAGAGAGAGAGAGACCAACATAAGAGCCAAACATCTATTGGACACCTCCTGTACACCCCCTACTGGGAATTGAGCCTACAACCTAAGCATGTGCCTGGTAGAAATTGAACCAGCAATCTATCTATGTCCAACCAACTGAGGTATACCACCTAGGGCTATATTATTCAGTTTTGATGAAAACACATTTTAATGATCAGTGGAAATGCAAAGGCTCTTTAACATGAGAAGTTAGAGTTATATAAGTAAAGTTATCATATTTCAAATTTGCTTGTACACCTTCTTTGGTTTGATTTTCCCTGAAAAGATCAATAGATTTTAATAAAAATAAAATGATTAACAAATGGGTTAAAATTGTCTCAAGTAAACCTTACTACTATTGTTTCTCAAAATAATCTTTGTCCTTTAGCATGCATGCTTTTTTTCTCTCTCCCATACTCTTTCATCTGCCTGAGTTATCCCTGTATTCACACCCCTTCTTCCCTCTCCTTGCCAATCTCCCCGAATCCTTCCCTCCTGACTCTGCATTCTTTTAACACTTATCACAGGCTACAAACATCCCAAATGAAGCTGATTTGGATACTCTCCAGTCACTAAATTTGGGTACTGCATGCACTAATGATTAAATACAAGTAATAGCAATAATAGCTAACACTGCAAATGTACTATTCTAGTAAGTATTTTGCCTTATTCACTCATTTATTCCTCATAAAAATCCATTGAGTAGTTACTATTGTTTCCCCCATTTTACAGATGAGTAAAATGGGGCACAGAATAAGTAAGTGTCTCTAAATTCATGCAAGCATGTGGTGGCAGAGCTAGGATTTGAAGCCAGCCAGTCTAGCACCAGAATTCTTGCTTATAAGCACACCTAGTCAGCAACTGAGTAGTAATGGTGTCTATCCCATAGAAGGCCAGCTCTCTTTCTATTTTCTTTCCTCTTTTTGAAACTTTAAAGACAATATTATCATTCAACTAACTTGAACAAAAAATATTTTGAGTGCCTCTTATATAGCAACTAGAGGCCTGGTGCATGACATTCTTGCACTGGAGGGGTGGGGAGTTCCTCAGCCTAACCCAGGGGTGGGCAAACTTTTCGACTCGAGGGCCACAATGGGTTCTTAAACTGGACCGGAGGGCCGGAACAAAAGCATGGATGGAGTGTTTGTGTGAACTAATATAAATTCAAAGTAAACATCATTACATAAAAGGGTACGGTCTCTTTTTTTTTTTAGTTTTATTCATTTCAAACGGGCCGGATCCGGTGCAAGGGCCATAGTTTGCCCACGGCTGGCCTAACCCGAACCCTCTCAGAGTCTAGAATCCCTCAGGGGATGTTGGCCTGCCAGCCGGAAGCGGGCCTAAGCCAACATGCAGACATCCCCCTAGTGGTCCTTAGCGCTGCCGCGGAGGTGGAAGAGGCTCCTGCCACCGCTGCTGTGCTTTCCAGCCATGACCCTGGCTTCATAGTGACCACCAGGGGGCAGCTCCTGCATTGAGCATCTGCCTCCTGGTGGTCAGTGTGTCGTTTGGTCAATTTGCATATTAGCCTTTTATTATATAGGAAGGATCATGTTTCTCCAAACTGGGATAACATGATGACTAAGGACAAACATATGAATATCACTTATTATGTCATTATTAAAGAATCCTGCCAGAGCAGATCTGCCTCAGGCCAACTTGTAGTGTGTGAGTTCTTGACTTTGTGCAGGGAAAATTTCACAGATCAAGTCCTGGTGATTTTGAGAAAGTATGTTTATTAAAGCTGGGGACAGTGGAACAAAAGAAGGGCTTAGCATAGAAGAAGCAACAGGAAAGAGCCTAGGCAGTGCTCTGCTTTGGCTCCCTCGAAATGTTATAGGAAAGAAGTGAGCCATGCTGGTCTTTGTGAATTCACTGAGAAGTAAAGGTCATAGTGACAAAAGTGAGCTGAGGTGGGGCTGGCTGTAGCTCACTAAAAAGTCTAGGATAGAAGGAGCAAAAGGGGACCTTGGAGACAGGTTCAAGGGGTTAGCCCAGATGAGCTGCCACTGTCCATTGCTCCCCTGGTTGCATGTCTTATGGGGAGCCTTCGAGTTTAGGAGAGAAAAGTAAAAATGCATGCCTGAGAGGGAAGCAAGGTGTGGGTGCCCTCCAGAGAGGGCCCACCATGGTCTTTTTCTTGAATGTTCTTATCTGTTTTGTAATGGAGAGAATTTTAGGGAAGAATCCTATCTAATAAAAGAGAAACATGGTAATTGGTGTACAACCGCTACCCTTCCCATTGGCTAATCAGGGAGATATGCAAATTAACTGCCAGCCAAGATGGCGGCCGGCAGCCAGGCAGCTTGAAACTAACATGAGGCTTGCTTGCT
>NW_006297140.1:347639-353132 GCF_000327345.1 Myotis davidii | reverse complement strand
GTTGGCACATATGGAACTGATTGGACTTCTGTTATCAATCTGCAAGAGTAAGGTGATTTAAGCTACTCACCCTCTTATTAGGGAGAAGTGTAAACTGTTAATGTCCTTGGTTAGGGAAGATAGGATTTTGATATTTGCTAGATAATTGTAAACTGGTTGGCTATTTAACTACCTGTCTCAGTTTCCCTATTCCATTTGTCCTGGATTACTTACTTGTCTTAATTAGATCATGCTTGTACTCTTTTTTTTCCTCATGAATTGCACTTGTGGGATGATGTCTATTTCTTTCTTAGCATTTTACCCACAGCCCAGACCTTGCAGTCAGAGTACAAGCTGTGTGAAAAATGGGCAAGATATTTAAATTCTCAGTTTCCATATGAGTAATTTGGGGATGATAGGTCCTACCTCTTAAGGTTGTGAGGATCATCAATGAATTAATTCATGTAAAACACTTGGAGCCATGACCAACATCTATTAAGTGTTACATTGTTCTAGTATTGTTTACCTTCCCACTCACCCTATTCCACCCCAAATGCTTTGTATATATGCTTCTCTCAGCTATTATATGTTGATTAGGTCAGTGGTTCTCAACCTTCCTAATGCCATGACCCTGTAATACAGTTCCTCATGTTGTGGTGACCCCCAATTTCATTGTTACAAATTGAACATAATTAAAGCATAGTGATTAATCACAAAAACAATATGTAATTATATATGTTTTTTCCGATGGTCTTAGGTGACCCCTGTGAAAGGGTCGTTCGATCCCCAAAAGGTCACGACCCACAGGTTGAGAACCACTGGATTTGGTGGATATAAAAAAGAGAAACTACTCCCCCCAGTCTGCTAAAGATAATGCTGTTCTTCGAAAGCTCTTTCTGCTTGACTAATTTGCTTTGTTTTTTTTTTTATTTCTTTTAACATGTAATGCTGGACACAGTTTTTACATATGTGAAACTGCCTTTGACCTCTGTACACGATCAGTAAAAAGTAAGCTTTCATCATTAGTCTACTAATGAATAAAGGGTTCGGTCATTGCTGGAGAGACTTGAATTTAAAAGAGAAAATGGTTATTTTTTTCCCATTGTAATGAACCTATTTCTATGAGAATGAGCCATTATGTCTTTGGTATTAAGTCTGTGGTTTTGAATAGTTTCTTTAACTTTATCCCCTTTTTTTCCCTTAAAAAAACCATTACCGGTCTCTTTTTCATTAGTCATTCTGTTTGAGAAAGGATACTCTTTTCCTAATGTCAGAAACAACAAAGTTTCTGACTGCTGTGTTTTTTTTGTTAGCAAGATCACATTGTCCTTGCCACAGAATTTGGTGGGAATATATTTAAACTTGACTTAAATTAATTAATTATACAAATTCCCCCAAGTTGAAAGAACTTACTATAAAAATTTTGAAAGGAGTTTTTAGGGGTAAAATAGGCAGGTTTAGGGAGTTTTAGGAATTAGGGGGTCTATGGGAAGGAAGGCATAGTTGGTTGGGGGCTTGAAGCTGCCAAAAGGAGAGAACAAGGAAACAAACTTTCACAGATAGAGAATGCTGGCAAATGGGAGAAAGAGGAAAACAGATTTTCACAGAGAGAGAGAATTCTACCACTGAAGGGGGAGCGAAAGAAGCGGGTACCACATGGGTTTTGAGCTTTGAAGTTGATATTCTACCAATTGGAAGGCAGCATCAAGAAACAAAGAACTGAAGCTTTTTAAATATATATAAGAGGGAGAGAGATAGAAAGTTAGAAACATTGATGAGAAACATCGATCAGCTGCCTCCTGCATGCCCCCTACTGGGGATGTGCCCACAACCAAGGTACATGCCCTTGACCCCTTGACCAGAATTGAACCTGGGACCTGATGCTCTATCCACTGAGCCAAACCAATTAGGGCAGAACTGAATCTTTTATAAACCTTAGAAAAAGGGGCTTAGTGGGTCACCCTCTTGGGACCCCCTCCCTATGTGGGAGTCTCTACTTGTTTCCAATAAATTTCCACCCTTTTCCTCTACCACCTCTTGTCTGTGGCTTCATTCTTTGAATCCACCTGGACAAGAACCTGGAAGGGAAAAAACACCCTTGCATCCTGCTCAGGAAAATCCATTCAACTCAATTGTATCCACAGCTCCTCTAGGAATGCTCGTTGAAAGGCAAGCTCTCGAGGGGTTCATCTGCACTTGTGTATAATGCTATTAAGTCTTCTCTGACTGTGATGGTTTTACATTGGGCTTGAAAGCAAAATATGAATCAGCTTATAAATGTGAGAAATTTCAGGAAAGCATTCATAATCGACCAGAAAACAAATTTTCCGGCAGATTATGCCATGAATATATTTATTTAGTCAAACACTTATTGAACATCTCCTAGGCATCATGCCAGGCATTGTGCAAGGTGCAGAGATCAACGATGACAACATACATCTTCTGCTCTAAAAGAATTCTCAGAAAAGTTGGGGGAAGGAGACTTGCCAATCTTTTTTTAAAGTGGTAGTGACAGAGATATGCACAAGATACTATGGAAACACCTAATCAGCCTTGTGGTAAGACTAGGTCAGGAAGACTTCTTGGAGGAGGAAATACCAAAGCTAAGTCTTATAAGATGGCAAAGATCTAGCTAGGTAGGATATATCATGCACAAAGACATTACAGTGAGAGCCAGTATCGCAGGTCTACAGAATTGCAAGTACTTCCATGTTTCTTGCATATAAGATATGAAAAGTGGAATGAGGTGAGGCTGGATAAGCAGGGGGGCGCAAATTATTGTTAACAGTGGAAGTGGGGGGGTCCTCTTTCCCATCTGTTGCTAGTGAGGGGTGGACTTCTTGCGATATTCTGAGAAAAATAATTTTCTGGGACTAGAATGGGAGAATGAGTGATCTTTATTTCCGTGGACTTACATCCCTGAGTCTCCAAGGTCTGGTCCCCCGGGGCCAGCCAGAAGGAAGTACAGCTTGGCTTCAGTAGGGCTAGAATCAAGGTCAGTGTTGAGAGGTTCAATTCCATGTTGGGACAGGCTAGCTTCGTGTGTGTTCCCCACTGCAGTCCATTAGTCCACTGCATGTGAGGTCTGCAGGGCCACATGGCTATGGTGGAAACACAGACAAATGCAAGGAAGCGGGAATGAGAGTCCCCCACAAGCCAAAAGCAGTAAGAGAAAGAATGCCTTTGTTTAGGGGATTATGTTGAGATGGCAAGCCCCCTCCCTGCATGCACCACCATAACCGCGCCTCAGCTTCTGTCATCTCGCTTGCTTCTTCTGCTTCTGCCCCAGCAGGGCCCGCTGCCGGTCAAGCTTCTGCCTCAGGTTGCTGCCCTCATCATCGAAGACACTGAGAATCCAGTTGGAATGCGGCTTGGAAGTCATGTCTGTTGGGGGCGGGGCGGCGCCAGAGGCCTGGGCCCCCGAGGGTCAGCACAGGGGCCCTGCTCAGCTCCTGGGCTGCCCCAGGCCCCGGCCTTGGCACTGGACCCTGCCAAGGCCTGCGCTGCACGCCAGGGACCCGGCCACAGGCTCCAAGCAGCTGTGGGCGCAATGCAGCGGGGAGAAACTCTGGGCACCTGGGGGAGAGCGGGTGGCGCGTGCAAGTAGAAGTGGGAGAGGCAGCCGCCCACCCTGCGCCTGTAAAGGGGCTCGGCCTGTGAGGAGAGCCCACCCCTCCTCCCCAAACTGCAACAGATACCCGGAAGCTTAACATGTAATGCAGAAAGAATGTCTAGAATGTGTATGTTTGCCATATATGGGAGACAAAGAACCTAGGGCAGTGATTCTCAACCTTGGCTGCACATTAGAACATTAGTCACAAAGAAACAGAATTTCCGGAGGACGAGGCCCAGAAATCAGGATTTTAAAAAGATTCCCAGGTGATTCTAATGTGCAGCCAAGGTTGAGAACCACTGCCCTAGGGATCTATAAGGCAAGCCCCACTGCGTTTGGGGCTCAGCCTTTGGAGGGGACTCTGCTGGGCCAGCACCGTTGCCAATAAACAGTCCTCCGACCCTCTAGTGTGTTCGGGTTGTTGCTTTCCGCAGACCTGATTTCTGCCAAAACAGTGTATTCCCAAATTTTGGCGGGCTTGCAGTCGCCATGCCCATTCTGGCCAATAATCTCTGTCCCCAGGTGTGACTGATAGGCACCTTCCCTAGTCACCCCAACTTCACTGTGCATGTGTCTATATCCCCTTTGTTGGCTCCCTTCCCCCAGTGATATGTGGGAATGGGCCCATGGTTCCCTGGGGAGTGTGAAATTGCAGCTTCCAAATGGCCATGCTTATAATGCCGGGCCTCTCTTTTGTTCCTTTCCTATTATTGATAACTAGCAGATTATAACAGTATCAATATGGTGGCTTGTTTTCTGTTTTGTTGTTTTATCCTGTTAAGGAGGCTTAGTTTTAGCCTCAGGGCTATGTGGAGCTAGTTTATGTTTTAAACCTTGGGATGATGTGGTCAAATTTGCATTTAGATAGATTATTTCATAAATTTTGTGGAGACTGGATTTGAGAAACCTAAGATCGGATGTATAAAATCCTACAGAAAACTGTCGTGGTAAGAGATAGTAAGAGCTAGAAATCAGGCTGTGTAGTGAAGGTGAGGAGAAAAAAAAAATCCTTCCACCCTTCTAAATTCTTCTGGCTGACCTAACAGTAAAATTGACATGAGTTGGATTAACAGGAGAAAATAACCAGATTTATTAGTTATGTATATAAAGGGGTTACCTAAGAATAATGGGACCAAGGACAAATTGGTCAATTGAGGCTCATTGCCCTTCTGAACTAAAGAGAGGGAGACAGGCATCTACAAATTCTTGGTGGGCCATCCAGAAACAATGGGACACAGAGGGGGGGTCCAAGGAACTGACTTTCTAGATTATATTGTGATGCTAAGTGATGCTCCCTTCCTTTAAGCAGGTTTTTCTGTCTGAATTCCTCAGGTAGGTAAGAGGGAGTCAAAAGGCTTTCTTGAGTCTTTTGTTTCTTAACCAGCTTAACATAATTACTATCCCCAAAGGCATATTTTGTGATGGCAAAACTCTGCTTCCCCTTAGTACTAAGCTGGTAGGGGGGAAATTTGAATGGCATTTAGTATGTGAAATCAGCAAAACTCAATGCCTGTATGGATTTGGGGCATGATAAGTCAAAGATGAATCAAAGTTATTAGCAAATGGTTATATAAATAATAAAAAGGAAATAAAATATTTTAAATTAATTTCTTTTTAAAAATTTATTGATTGATTTTAGAGAGGAAGAAAGTGTGTGGTGTGTGTGTGTGTGTGAGAGAGAGAGAGAGAGAAAGAGAGAGAGAGAGAGATCAATTTGTTTTTCCACTTATTTATGCATTCATTGCTTGATTCTTGCATGTGCCCTGACTCGAAATTGAATAAGCAACCTTGGCATATTGGTACGATGCTCTGACCAACTGAGCTACCTGGCCAGGGCTAAATTAATTTATTTTAAGTTAATTATTCAGAGCATATTTTGCAACCAACAAAACACATAGGTC
>NW_006297140.1:342014-346098 GCF_000327345.1 Myotis davidii | reverse complement strand
GTTACGGCACCCTGCCGAAGCAGAGGCCGAACTGCAGTGCCAACTTCCATGGCCAGCTGACTACAGTTACAGCACCCTGCCGAAGCAGAGGCCGAACTGCAGTGCTGGCCGCAAGAGTTACATTTTATTATTAAATTTTGTGGAGGCCCAGAGAAAAATGTGTCTTTCAAATTCTGGGCCCCCCTAATATGGAGGAAACTCTCTTTATTTATACTTTTTCCAGTCCTTTGTCTCCCAAATTTGGAATGAGACTTCCGGGCCTTCTGAGAAAGAAGGCCTGCGTGCTGGGAAGGGGCCATGAGACCATATCTCAAGGCCTGGCCTGATGTCAGTACCTTCCTATCTATGTGTTTTAGGAACAGACAGCACAGCGCACTCCATCTGGCTGAAGTGCCAGATATTCAGCCCAGCACATTCCCCACTGGTTTTAGCTAGGCTTCAAGGCCCATCTCAAAAGCCCTCCTACTCGTCGTGGCCAAGAGTACCCCAATGGGGGTTCCGCAGGGATGCAGAGGTGCCCTTATTGCTCCCCTTCTACTCGGACCAACCACCAGTGATGGTAGGGCATGGGCCTGATGCTCCAGCACCAACTGTTTTCAGGGCTACCAAGCAAGATACCAGGCTTTCCCCGTGGCCCTCTTAATGGCTTCAAGCCTTCACAGCTCAGACAGGGCTCCTAGGTTGGAAGGGATGAACCAGATACTGGCAGAACATCTCAGACGTGCTTCTTGTCTGCTTTCTGGGTAGACTGAAAAGCCTGAAATAACTTGAGTAAACTGGTGAGATGAGCTGTTTAGGGAGGCAGAATGTAAATTATTTACTCCCTCTGGCTTACTGGCCTGTACCATTTGCTTAATTTCCTTTCAACATTTCTCTTCTCCTTCTTATCACATATACAACCTTTCTAGATTTCATACTTTTAAATTAGCCTTTAAACCTTCTTTCTATGCCCTTTAAAAATGCATAACCATGCCTCAGACCGTCTACTAAGTAATTCATTATTCTTAGAAACCTCAAGCATATAATGATTACTATAAAGTAAACAGCCAGTATTTCTTAGATTGCTAAGAGCAGGTTCTTCCTTCCTTATGCAATTTCAACTATACTGTATCAGTCTAATTTACCATTGGAAGGGTTAAAGAGAACAAAATGGGGCAGAGAAAAACTTACTGTGCTTAGCAGCTTGCGGCCTTGAGTCCAGTATAGTTTAGATAAGTAAAAATCAACAAAACTTCTGGTATGCTTTCCCTGCCAACAGCCCCTCTCTTTTCTGCATTAACCATTTCCTTAGCTGCTCTCCCTCCTAGATTTTTCCTTCTTTACTCTAAGCCCCAGAGGCTCAAATCCTTCTCCTCCTTTACCACTTTTAACCTATTGCCTCCAGCTTAAGGCTCCTCCATCTCAGCAGGCTGAGAGCTTACCACCCTATCTAGCGAATCCTATCACCACTACCCCATCTCACACCCGCTCCGGAGCAGTTTTCAGCTCTCTTCCTCCCCCAGTTAGAGCAGATGCTCTCCCCAGCAGAGACCTATTATAAATCTATCAGGAAGGGCAGGCAGGTTGCAGGTCTTGGGACCACATGATAAAAATCTAGCAGTCCCTCTCCCTCACCCTACACAGGCCATGAGAAAATGTACTTAACCCAAAAAGCCTTTGTTTAAACTTCTTTGGGTTGCAACCTTATACCTTTAAATTAACCCTAGACTTCTACAATTTTAACCTAACACAGCAAAATTATACATTAGGGAAAAGCAATTAAAAGTTCTCTACTTTCTTCCCCTTAAAGCAGGGTTTGCCCTATCTTTAAACAAACAATAGAAAGAGATAACAAATACTCTTATGTGTACAGCCAGACAGCACAAATTAGGTTTCACTTCATATAGACTCTTACACTTACATTCATACACCAGACAGTTCAAGTTTTTGACTTCTACCAAATGTTTACTTAGAGTTTAATCAATCCAACCAATTCCTGACTAATTGCCTAAGGGAGCTCCATGTCTTCCCGAGACTCGATGGCTTCCCGGGAGGTGATCAAGTTCCCCTTCCACTCACTCAAAGTGGGCCTGATTGATAGGGGGTCATCAAAGACAACTGACCCTGACCCATTTTGACAAAGACAAAGACAACAAAGAACAAAGACAACACACACCAGATAACAAAGACCAGACAAACAAACCTGGTGCAGCCTAAAGCCGCACAAACCAGGGACCCCGGCCACCGTCGTGGCCATGGGACAGGACCAGGAGTACTTCTGCGTCCAGCCCTCCGTATAGGTCCTTCCGTGGGACGTCCCAATTCCAGATTAACGACCAGTCTTCCTTACCTCTCTGGAGAGCCCAGGTGGCTCAGTTTCCAAATTGAAAGTTTTGGGTGGAATCTCCTCCACCTCCCTGGGATGGAGCCTGGAGGCCTTTTTGGTAGTCATTCCCCACAGGGATGTGGGGTATCTCACTGCCTCCCTGGCGATAAATGGGGGAGAGCCTCCTGCCTTAAATAAGGGGCCCTCTCGCCCCTGCCGGGGATCTTGCTGGGGGCCTCCAAATGTTATGGGGTCACTCAGTGAGATAGACCACCAACTCAGAATTTAAATTTAAGAGCCTTTATTAAGCTGGCCAGCTGACTACAGTTATAGCACCCTGCCGAAGCAAAGGCTAGTATTTTTATTTGCAAAAACCACAAAGTTACAAAACCTTAATTCCTGATACAGTATAGTATCAGTACCGGAGCTCTATGGCTTCCCGGGAGGTGATCAAGTTTCCCTTCACTCACTCAGAGTGGGCCTGATTGATAGGGGGTCGTCGAAGACGACTGACCCTGACCCATTTTGACAAAGACAAAGACAACAAAGAACAAAGACAACACACACCAGACAACAAAGACAAGACAACATGCACGAATTTCATGCACCGGGCCACTAGTAGTATATAAAAAACTGAAATTTTAGAAAAATCAGTCATCTTATGCAAATAGATGTAAATGTATCCTTGGAAAATTGAAACTAAGATATGAATTAGGTAGATTTATCCTGCCAACTGTTGCCTTAATGCCATGTTGGCAATGAAGCCAGACTGTCTAGTCTTGGCTTTATATTTCTGCTGCATTGACAAATCATAGAAAATTAAATAGCACAGTTTCGATTCAATTTCATGATAGTCGCAGTAACCTAGACTGAGGGTCTGTTTACTATTGTTGGTGTTCACAGTTTCTGCTGATGCCCAAAGTCTGGCTATATTAGATACTATTTTAGTTGGGTTGAGGGTTCCAACTATGCCTTCTTTTCCTCTGATGAAAGAAAATTAATAGCCTCTATTTTTAATGTAGAGACAGTAAATCATGAGTTCCTTTATTTCCTATAAAAACAATGGTAGTAATCCCATTATACAGATATGTAAAAGCCAGAAGTGTCATAGAGCAAGGAGTAAAGGAAAAGGAATTGAACTGGAGTCCTTCCAGAGTGAGTATAAATGTCCTTACAACACTGCCTCTAAGAACCTGAGTGTTCTAATATTTAGGCAAAGAGAACAGAGAGCTCAATTATCTCTGATCAGTCTTTATTTATTATAATTTATCACTCAACTTTGTTTTTTTTATTAATAAATCTTTATTGTTCAGATTATTAAAGTTGTTCCTCTTTTTTCTACCCATAGCTCCCCTCCACCTGGTTCCTACCCCATCCCATGCCTTTACCCCCCCCCCACTGTCCTCACCATAGGTGTATGATTTTCGTCTCTTCCCTCACTCCCCCACACCCTCTTCCCCCTGAGAATTGTCAGTCCACTCCCTTTCTATGACCCTGATTCTATTATATTCACCAGTTTATTTTGTTCATCAGATTTTTTATTCACTTGATTTTTAGATTCACTTGTTAATAGATGTGTATTTGTTGTCACTTTGTTGTTCATAATGTTTATCTTTACCTTTTACTTCTTCTTCTCCTTCTTACAGAATACCCTTCAGCATTTCATATAATACTGGTTTGGTGGTGATGAACTCCTTTAGCTTTTTCTTATTTGTGAAACTCTTTATCTGACCTTCAATTCTAAATGATAGCTTTGCTGGGTAGAGTAATCTTGGTTGT
>NW_006297140.1:340029-341666 GCF_000327345.1 Myotis davidii | reverse complement strand
CCCAACACTTTCTTCCATTTTTCTACCCATGCCTCAGTTTCCTTCAGTGTAAAATACCTTGTTATTGGCCTCAAATGAGAGACATGGTGTCTGCCCTATACATTAATTGCATTTGTCCATGCGATTATTTTCTACTGTTTTTTTTCTAAATAAATCTTTATTATTCAGATTATTACAGTTGTTCCTGTTTTTTCCCCCCATAACTTTCCTCCACTCGGTTCCCACCCGACCCTCTGCCCTTACCCCCGCCACTGTCCTCATCCATAGGTGTACGCTTTTTGTTGCCAGGTCATACACATGGAAAATGTAGCTATTTCGATCCACGACGTGTCCCTGTGTTCAGCCTCACAGAGACCATCTCAGCCTCCCAGGGGCCATCTCAGCCTCCCAGGGGCTGTCGCAGCCTCGCAGGGGCCGTCGTAGCCTTTCAGGGGCTGTCAAAGCCTTGCAGGGGCTGTCACAGCCTCGCAGGGGGCACTGCATCCATGTTGGGGGTGAAGGTGTGAGAGAGAAGCTCCTCTCGCTGTCTCTCCTGCTGGTCCCTTGCATATCACCGATGCTGGAAGTTCCTGAGAGCAGTGAGTTTCTGAGAGCAGTCTGCAGGTGCTGGACATCATACTTTAACTGGTCAACACGAAGTTTGGTATTCTGTCTTTTGTTGGGCGGCTCCTTGCTGGACAAAATCTCCAGGCGTTCTTGCTGGCTGAATATCTGGTATGCTTGCTTGGATTTCGTTTTCTACTAAGTGCACAGACTGCTTGTCTGCCGTCTCCCGGCGTCCCAAGTGAGACTGGATCTGGTGAACCTGTTTGTGCATTTGCTGGTACAGCAGTTCCATGTTGCCGGCCCAGCCAGGTCCGGCTCTGGCTTCCTCTGAACCTGATTCTGCTTCTTGAGTGTGTCCCTTATGGGTGCAAGGAGTTGAAATCTACAGTTTGTTGGGTTAAGCTGCAAAAGCGCAGGTGGTTCCTTTTGTGCCACTGGCACAGCTTGGGCGGGGATGTAAATTGAGTAGAGCGGGGTCTCAGGGAATCACTGGGGCAGAGCAAACAGCAATAGCGTCTCCGAGACTCCTCGCCACTCCGCGACTCCGCGTCTCCCCATCCCCGAGTGCCGGCGGCGAGCAGCTCCGCGAGAAAGCCACTCTCACTTTCTGACCCACTGCAAGGCCATCCCGCCTCTCCCCGTAGGGGTCTGGGACCTCAGAATCCCGCCCCAAACAAGCTCAGTGGATTTGAGAGTTTGTAACCCCTTTTGATTGGAAAAAAACATGCATCCAGTTGCAGCCCGCCTGCCGCGCAACTCCATACCTCTGTTCTTGGCACCTCTGCATATCTTAGTCTCAATTCTCTTCTTTCTTTCCTTCCAGTTGTAGAACTTCCACTGGGCCAGCTTTCCCATGGTTCTGAATGATAGCTGTTTTGTCTTATAGTTGGTATTTTCAATGTTGTTGTGGGAGGCAGCACACACAGGTCTGTACCTTACGCTGCCATCTTGGCTCCCTAATGTTGTATGATTTTTAAATTTGTCTCAACAGGTATTCTTGCAGTCTTCCTCTTGTGAGTATCCTGACTTAGTAGGCTACCATTTAGCCAGTTTTGGACTTCCATTTTGTCTCTCATAATTATTCTCAGAAG
>NW_006297140.1:317873-339929 GCF_000327345.1 Myotis davidii | reverse complement strand
TAAACGTGGCCTTGAACTCTATATCCAGTTGTTTGCTTTCCTCCATTTCTGCCATTCGTGACCTGTTTCTTTGTCTCCGCATTTTGGCTGCTTCCTTGTGATGATAGAGTGGCTTTGTGTGCTAGGTGTCCTATAGGGCCCAGTGGCTCAGCCTCCCCAGTCACCTGAGGTGGACGCTCTTGGTGCATCCCTTTGTGGGCTGTGTGCACAGTCTTGTAGTTAAGTCTTGATTGCTGTTGTTATCACTGGGAGGAATTGACCACCAGGCAAACTGGCTGTGAGGACCAGCTAGCTGTGTCTACAATTGGAGAACTGATGTGCTGGAGACACCCTTATGGAGCAGGGCTTGCTTCAGTGGAGCTTTGGTGCTCACTGCATCTGCCCCATGAGTGTGTCACTTACGGATGTGAAGAGTTGTACTCTTGTATGGTCTCACTCTGACCACTGAGTACACTGGCTCTTGGATCTAGCTACAGAGAGATCAGCAGATTCCTCCTCTTTATTTGGGGTTTGGAAGTGCCCAGATGAGGCTCACCTGTGAAGCAATGCAGGCTGCTGTTGAACCATAGGCCTTCTTTTGGAAGCTTTGGCACTGTTTGACCCAGCTGCACTTTGTTAGGTTTTAGATTACAAAAGAACAGGCCATTCATATGCAAAAGCCTCTGCTCACAGCTTGGGTGGGTTGTAAACTGAATGGGGCAGGGTCTCAGGGAATCATCAGGGTGGAGCAAACAGCAATGGCTTCCAGTCTGCTCTGCCTCAGAGAGGTCCCAGGGCCTCTGTGTCCCGCGGCCCCGTGCGGGAACAATGATCGCTGCAAGCACCTCTGAGAGAAAGCCACCCTCGCGTCCTGTCCTGATGCCAGACAGTCCAGTTTCTCCCTGTATGAGCCTGGGTCCCCGGAGTCTCGCCCAGAACTGGAGTTCAGAGCAATGGGGAGCTTGTATCTCTCTCCTGATTGAAAAAGACAACAGTGTATCCAGTTGCCAGCCTGTTTCCATGTGCTCCTCCATACCTTCGCAATTTTGCACCTCCACACCTCCTACCAGATTCAATGCGCTTTTCTCTTTCCTTCTAGTTGTAAAATTTCCACTCAGGCAGCCTTCCCGTGGTTCTGGATGATATCCGTTTTGTCTTTTAGTTCTAGTTCTGATGTGGTTGTGCGAGGCAGCAAGTACAAGTGTGTACCTATGCCACCATCTTGGTTCCTCCTCCTTCAAATAAATACACTGTTTGAGTAAGGGGAAAATGGTGAGGGGGCTAAAATGTAGTCAGTGCTTACCATGTGCCTCACACATGAATTGAGAGGGGGAAGTAGCAGAGGTTTAAAGTGTGGACTTGGGTTTGACTCCAGGTACTCCATGTGGTACCATGCAATCATTTAAACTCTTGGAGCTGCAGCCTCATTTTCATAAAATTGAGTTTTGTAAAAACTAACTGCAATTTCCAAAAATATTGTATAAAATAGCTATCTTCTAATATTATTTCTTTAACCATTTGCCTAGGCTATTTCACACACACACAAGTCTACAAAACAATTCTATGAGGTAATTAAATTTTTTTTTTATTTAAAGATTGCAATAACAGACTGAGCAAGTAAACAAAATGTCAACATTATATTATTAGAATAAAGCAAAAACAAAATTAAATTTCAAATTAATTCCAAAAGGTACACGTTTTTTCTACTATAATATGAATTAGAATATTTTTATTAAAAAATAGATCATATATATTGTTTACTTGAACCCAGCACTTTGCTTAATATTTTATGTATATATTTTTAATTTAATTCTTAAAACAATTTTTTGAGGTAAGTAGGATTTTCGCCCCTTTTTAATAAATGAGTGAACTGATTTTTAGAGAAGTTAATACATCTTCCCGAGGTCACACATTAAGAAAACAGTGGGCAATTCAGCACTCTAAACACACTATGAAATAGATGCATGCTTTAAAATAGATACCTTCTGTGATTCATCTATTTTGTCAATTCATGTTTAAGACCTGCAAATACTCTAAAGAATTATCAAATTAAATTTGAAAACCACTGCACAAGTGTCTGTGGCCGTATATACTTGAGTCAGCCCAGAGATTACTTGTATGCATCACAAACTGGTTCCAGACCATTAAAGCAATGAAAGAAACTTATGGAAAAAAATACTGAGTAATTTACAGTTTCACCAAGAAGGCTAAAGACATGGAAAATCATCAGTGACAGAGCAGACAGAGCAACATCTGCAGTCAAAGACCACAAAACCGGCTCAGGAGGGGCGTTGCTGCGATGAGCACTGAGCCCTGCCCTGCATAGGTAGGGCCTCAGCCACCTCCCGCACAGCACACAGGTACCCACTGCAGCGCCCTTCCCCTGAACCCCAGGAAAACGTGAGTGGCTTCTAAGTTGCCATTGCTGGCCTCCAAATTGATTCTCCATGAGCTTCTGGCCAGCTTTTGGGGAGACTGGCTGGGCAAGCATCAGGTAATTTCAAATATTATCGTTTGAAGTGGTCTCTACCTCCCTCCATCCTCAAACAAAGGAAAATAGTTAAGATTCTGAGAAGCAGCCCTGCCCCCCAGTCCCAAAAAGTATACTACACTGCAAAAGCAAAAGTGATCAGACAATTCAACTTCTTTATTTTAAATTTGTGCTCATAGCCATTTTCTAATAAAACGTGTGGCAAAGGTAGGTTTATAGATGTTCATATGGAATATAATAGCATAATTAATAAATTACAATATGGGAATAAACTCTGTTTCATGTATTCGGAACTGTAAGACTACTTTTGTCCCAGCCTGTCTATCCACCTGTGTCTTGAGTTTTTTTAAAAGCCTGAGTTAATAATAAATGTACAAAAATCTTCTGTAGCATGCATTTTTAATTGACCTCATGTACATTATGCTTTGTTTTTCTTTTTACATAAGCTGAGAATTTTGAAAAACCTGGTGACTCAATAACCACTAATCCCAAACTTCTGATGAGTAATATTTATAAAGCAATTATCTTATTTTTTAAGTCAGCCAAGTGACTCATGAAATTCTAAGAGTTTAAGAACAAACAAATCATTAAAAGTTGGTCATCTTATCCCAACACCATCATCTTTCAAATAAGCAGGAAAAAATCCCAGAAATTATTCTTTTCTAACATTTATAATTAGATAAGGACAAAATAAAAGATTTATTTACCTTTGAATGTAACTTTATACCTATCACACTGAGTGCTTCATGAATTAAATTGACTTGAGCCAAGTTTTCATGACTCTCCATCCTTCCAATCATGGATGGTATAATCTTTTGGGTCCTTTCTCAATATTTATACTCTTATCATCTAGCAACATAAACTAAAGTTGCATAATTGAAGTCCATACTGAGAGCATGGGATCAGTTAAACCAGTCACATGAGTTATAAAGCTATTGAGCTTACATACATAGAGAACACTTGATTATTATTTCCATATCATATTACACTTTTGGACTATTTAGATGAACATTGTTTTCTTGAAGACAGAAACAAAGAGGGGGGCTACCAATCTATAGCATCCGACTAAACAAACAAAGGTGTGTGTATTCATTTGAATATTTTACTAATCACAACCATTGCTATAAACTATAAACTTTCCAGGTAGGTCACAGAATGTTGAAAGATGCAATTTTAGGCCTGAAGGTTAGCATTAAACCTCCTTGGAAAAACAAAATATCTTAAAAAAAAAAGAAAAAAGAAAAAGAACATACCTGTGGGGAAGAAGTTTAGGCAAACTGGCATCTTATCTGAGGGACAGTTAGTTATTGAAGAACCAAATTGCCTTCCTCTGAAGTACTCTCACTTATAAGGGACAAAGGTATAACAACAAAATTCCTTTAAATTCTCATTTTAAAGCATGATCCTTGATATTACTTGTTCCATAAACTTAATATATATTGGTTAGTGAAACTCGTCGTTATATTGAATTGTGTCTATTAAGTTTATTGTAATCATCCCTAGTCCTCAGTAACAATTCCAATAGTTTAGCTTTATAGAGACAAAAAGTTACTCTAGTTATTCTAAAAACTAGTGGCCTGGTGCACGAAATTCATGCACATTAAAAGGGAATTAATTAGAAGAAATATTTTAATATTGCTATTTGCCCTTTCTCTATAATAGAAGTGTCAGAGATGAAAGAAAATTGGCAAAATGTATATGAAAATCTCCCTCCTGTCAGAGTCTGGGGTGCACTGTGGGACCTAGAGTCAAGTCTTCACCCACCACCCGCTCGTGTTTTGAAAACACAAGAGACCCAGACTCAGACGGCCCCACCCCCACTGGGTGAGATGCAGACCTCGCCAGCCCCACCTTCGTCAAGCCCCTCCAGGTGGCGGGGCGCAGCCTCAAGTCTCCTGGCCAAGTACTGGGTGGGGGGGTCCCCCATTAAGCCCTGCCAGGTGGGGGGCCTGGCCTGAGGTCCCCTGTCAAGCCCCGTTGGGTGGGAGGCGCAGCCTGAGGTCCTTCGCCCCAGCCAGGCGCCATGCAGCCGCAGGTCCCTGCTGTTTGGTCGTGATGTTACAGCCTCCTGGCTAATTTGCATATTCCTCTATTATTATGATGATCTGTCTTGTCCATAGATTCTCTAGAAGCTGTATCATTCCACTCAAAAGAGTTCAGCTTAGTGTATGCCACTGGTTAGCTATGATAATTCCTGTTTTTATCAGGAGTCAGCTCACTAGGATCAGAGTCTTTGTGCTCTATTCTGAACTTATGATGACTTTTGTAATCTACATATTGATTCAACCTTCCTCAGGTTCTAATACAAATACTGTCCATAGGCATAAAGAAGCTCAATGCTCCTGGGCCAACATTAACTTAGTTTTGCTTTTAGTCCTATATAACTTTACTGTTTCTTTCTTAATGCCCACATTTTTCACTTAATCATTCTCCAAAACCTGAGAATGCATTATGTGCTAAACTGGAGAAAGCAAATTGATGATGTGCATGTTGCTATTTCTACAACTAGTGCGTAGGACAGACATCATTAATCAATCACGCCACTTTTGCTAGCATGATTATGTCCACACACTGTCCTAGATAGCGACTGCCTGGGAGCTGGACTGCAAGTTGAAAGCTATTTAAGATCTCTGTGCTGGATATGACAAGTGATAAATGAAAAAAACACTCTGACCACACAGAATAGTGGGGAAGACAGAACAACAAGCCATTAGATACAATGCAGTACCTAATATATTATAGATTTGAGCATACACATGACAACACATAAGAAAGCCAGGCTTGGGAAGGAATATGAGAGAGTAACAGTCTCTGCCCAGAGGAGGTAAGCCTGAATTTAGAACAGCTGGGAATTGACCGGGTGAAGGGCACTCCATCAAGGCAGAGGCGGTGAAATGTGTGAAGCTAATTAGACCTGAGAGACCGTGGCTCCTTTGGAAAACACCGGCACACTTACCCGTGGCTGGTGACAAGTAGTGGTGAGGGATTTGTCAGAGTCAAGGCACTGCCAGCTCCCGGAAGCCATAGAAAGTGTTTGGTTTCATTCTAAAGGCAATGGGAAGCCACTGATGGATGTAAGGCAAGGAATCCCTACTGTAAAAAGATCACTTTCACAGCAGTGCGAAGAACAGAGTGGAAGAAGGTAAAGCAGGAAAACCTGCTGGGAGGCTGAGGCATTAACTGAGAGGAATGATGAGCGCAGTGATCAGACAGAGGATTTTTTAAGAAGTTCTAATTAATAGAATTTGGTGACTCATAATTAGCTGTGGTATGAAGAAATAGAAAATTAAAAAAAATCAAAGGTGAATGCCAAATACATACCCTGTAGCCTTATTTCTGTCCCTGAACTTCAGTGTTCTTTGTTCTCCAAGAGTGTGAATTCTCATTATTATTACACCAGTTACTCTCTACGCCCTTAGGGTTTTCCCAGCTATTAGAACCTTGTCATCTGAAATTCCCTTACTACTTTAAGAGTCTCCCCTGATCTTGATCTTAGTTTGGACCTACGGCTAACAACACACATGACCTGGTTGCCCTTCTGCTAGTTAGCTCGGTCTTTCAGCTAGTGTTAAATTTCTCTATAGGCACAATTTTTAAATTCAAGAGATTTCAGAGACTCAACTCTCTGGTCCTATTATGGTGTCACCATCCCTCCTCCCACCTGCCTTACATGGTATGTGTGTGAAGACTCCCCATTCTGACCAACTGTGAAACATTAGTCATCCAGTTTGCACCTCTTCTTGCAGCCTTTGAAAGGAACACTTTTATTAAAAAATGGGAAGTCAATGGTCTTTACAATTTTTATTTTATTAGAGGGTAAGGATAAGAATGAGATAACAGAGGCAAGCAACTCCGGAGCACATTTTCAGGAACTGTGTTTCACTTTTGTAAGTATAGTCTGCAGAACCATAAAGCTATTATAGAGAATAATGGAGAACGGTTACCATCATCTCCTGCAGGCAAGTACCTGGAGGGCAAACACAAAACCTGTGGTTTCCACAAAGGAGAATGTATCTTCTTGTGCCATGTAGGCTCTCCCTGGATTATTAACTGTAGCTGCAGATAATTTATTTAAAACACGGCAGTGCACTTACCAACTATAAGAAAGCAAATACAGTTTGTTGTATAACTCACTGCAGGCTTTCCAGACAGGTCATTCCTAATCCTTCCATTTTCATGTCACCAGCACACTGTGCAGAAGCCAGAATTTTCTAGTGCTCTATTGCACTAACTCGGTACATTTTTTGGAAACACCGGAGCAGTTTAAGAGTACTATTTTTGATTGTAAGAAACTACTATGAACAACTATGTGCCTAAAAGCTGGAAAGTGTGGATGAAATAGACAAATTCGTAGAAAAATAAAATTTTCCAAACCTGAATAGGCCAATAACAACGGATGAAATATAAGCAGTAATCAAAAACTACCAAACAAAAGTCCTGGTTTAGACGGCTTCCCAAGGGAGTTTTACAAAACATTCAAAGAACTGACACCTATCCTCCTCAAACTTTTCCAAAAAACCCCAAGAGGATGGAACACTTCTAAACTTTTTTTATGAGGCCAGCATTATCCTAATTCCAAAACCAGTTAAAGTCACTACAAAGAAAGAGAAGTACAGGTTAATATTCCTGATGAACATAAATGCTAAAATCCTCAAGATAAATGCTAAAATCCTCAAATGATATTAGAATATAAAATCCAATAATATATTGAAAAAATCATAAACTACATTACCAAGTGGGATTTATTCTGGGGATGTAAGGTTGTTACAATAAAGGTAAATCAATAAATGTGATACACCATATATACAAATTGAAAGATAAAACCACATGATCATATCAGTAGATGCAGAAAAAGCATTTGACAAAAATCCAACACACTTTTTTGATAAAAACTCTCAGCAAAGTGGGAATAGAGGGAACATATCTCAACATGATAAAGGCCATATATGACAAACCTACAGCCAACATCATACTCAATGGGCAAATGTACAGGAACAAGACAGCAATGCCTGCTTTCACTACTCTTATTTAATCCAATACTAGAAGTATTTGCCACAGCAAATAGAGAAAAATAAAACATAAAAGGCAGTCAAATTGGAAAGGAGGAAGTAAAACTCTCATTATTCACAGATGGCATAATATTGTACATAGAAAACTCTAAAGACTCCACCAGAAAACTGCTAGATTTAACAAACAAATTGGGCAATGTAGCAGGATACAAAATTAACATCCCAAAATCAATAGCATTTTTATACTTGTACACCAATAATGAATTCTCAGAAAAGGAAACTAAAAAAAAGAATCCCATTTACAAATGCAACAAAGAAATTAAGATTCCTAGGAATAAACTTAACCAAGGAGGTAAAAGACTTGTACTCAAAACTACAAGACATTGAAAAAAACATAAAAGATGATATTAAAAAAGTCAAAGAATATACCATGTTCATGGGTTGGTAGAATTAACAGCAGTAAAAATTCCATACTACCGAATGCAATCTATAGATTCAATGTAATCTCTATTTAAATAGCAATGGCATATTTCACAGATCTAGATAAAATATTCCAAAAATGTATATGGGGCCAAAAAAGATCTCAAATAGCCATAGCAATTTTGAGAAAGAACAAAGTAGGAGGGGATCACAATACCAGATATCAAACTATACTACAAAACTACTGTACTCAAGACAGACTGGTACTGACCTAAGAACAGGCATATAGATCCATGGAACAGAACAAAGCACCCAGAAATTGACCCAAGCCATTATGTTCAATTAATATTTGACAAAGAAGGCAAGAGCATACAATGGAGTAAAGATAGTCTCTTCAGTAAATGATGCTGGAAAAAATGGGCAGATAGATGCAAAAAGATGAAACTAGATCACCAACTTACACCATGCACAAGAATAAACTCAAAATGGATAAAAAACTTATAGCTTGCTACCCTGCCCCCTCCTGTAGCTCTCTGCTGCCCGCTTGTAGCCAGTAGCTTGCTGCTGCCTTCCTGTAGCTCTCTGCCCCCTGCCTTACCCTCCTGTAGCTCCCTCTGCCTCTCCACCCCCCTCATAGCTTGCTACCCTGCCTACTCCTGTAGCTGTCCACCACCTGCTTGTAGCTCACTATCCCACCCTCCGGCTGATCTGTGATCCAGTCATTTCACAGTCAGTCATTACACTTCATGGCATAACAACTATTTGCATATTACATCTTTATTATGTAGGATATGAAAAAAGAAAAGAAAAAGAAACCATCAATAAAATAAAAATGGAGTCCACCGTATGGGAGAACATATTTGCCAATGATACATCTAATAATGGGTTAATATCCAAAATATTTAAGGAACTCATACAACTTAACAAAAGGAAGACAAACAATCCAGTTAAAAAATGGGCAAAGGACCAAAATATGTCCACTTCTGTAAAGTGGACATACAGATAGCCAAGATACATGAAAAAATATTCAAAGTCACTAGTCATCAACAATGAAATGCAAATTAAATGACATGTAAATTAGAGATGCAAATTAAAACAACAATGAAATATCACCTCAAACCTGTCAGAATGGCTACCATCAACAAAGCAACAAATGACATGTGCTGGTGAGGATGTGGAGAAAAGGGAACCCACATACACTGCTGTTGGGAATGCAGACTGATGCAATCATTATGGAAAACAGTATGGAGTTTCCTAAAAAAATTAAATATGGAATTGCCATTTGACCCAGTGATCCCATTTCTAGGAATATATCCTAAGAAATCTGAAACGTCAATCAGAAAGAATATATACACCCCTCTGTTCATAGAAGTGCAACTTACAATAGTGAAGATCTGGAAACAGCCCAAGTGCCCATCAGCAGATGAGTGGATAAAAAAGCTGTGGTACATTTACACCAATGAATACTACACAGCAGTGAAAAAGGATCTCTTATCCTTTGAGACAGCATGGAGGAACCTGGAGAGTATTATGCTAAATGAAATAAGCCAGCCAGAGAAAAACAAGTATCAAATGATCTAATTCATATGTGGAATCTAATGAACAAAATAAATTGTTGAACAAAATAGATCCAGAGACATAGATGCATGAAACAGACTGTAGAATCTCAGAAGGAAGGCAGGTATGGGTGGGTGGATGGGAAGAAATCAACAGACCTTTGTACACAGAGGGCAAGGAGAGACCGAAGAAAGAGGCCACTCCAGATTGGTAAGTGGCAGATTTTCTAGGCAAGGGAACTTACATATGAGACTTGTCTTAGCTATAAGATGTCAGAATCTGAAAATTTATGTAGAGGCTTTTAACAGGGTTCAATCACATAGACCATCCAGATGGTCTCAATACCACCTTAATCTCAGAAAGCTGTGTCCTCAAAACATCTGCCACTGTGGGAACAGTGGGTGGAACTTGCATTCCAAGGATAGATGGAGGTGAGGAGTCTCCAATTGCCTGGGTCCAGCTTGTGGGTCAACTAGTAGTCATGTCCTCTCATGAACTCATACAATATAAAATTGGCTTGCAGGTGCTGGGGAAGTATGACAGTATCCAGGCCATCCCAGAGGAACAAAATATGGACCATTTCTCAGCAGCACACCTAAAGGAGCCTCAAAGTTATCTTTTGGAAAACAATGTTCTGTATCAAATAGGGCACTGGACTTGAGTCAACAGGAAAAAAAATTGATTCTTCTTTCAAAGTCCAACTCCACATAGTATCCTGACACCTGGGTGATTAAGACACTGCTTCTAAGCTGAAGGGATTAAGAATTACAACTTGTCAATTACAAAATAGTCATAGCATGGAGAATATAGTCAATAATCCTATATAATAAAAGCCTAATATGCTAAGGACCTTTCAACCAATCAAAGTGTAATATGCTAATGAATACTAAGGGTGATCAACTGCTTGCTATGACATGCACTGACAACCAGGGGGCAGATTCTCCAACCAGTAGGTTAGCTTGCTGCTGGGATCCAGCTGATCAGGACTGAGCGAGACAGGCCAGACATGCCTTGGAGCCCTCCTATGGTCCTCCCCAGCTGGCCAACCTCCCACGTCCCTCCCCGGCCCCAGTCATGCACCAGTGGGGTCCCTCGGCCTGGCCTGCACCCTCTCGCAATCCGGGACCCCTCGGGGGATGTCAAAGAGCTGGTGTTGCCCAATCCTAAAGGCCAGGCCAAGGGACCCCACTGGTGTATTAATTCATGTAATGGGCCTTTAGTTTATATATATAAAAGGCTAAGTGTCCATCTGACCAGTAGCTATGATGTGCACTGACCACCAGGAGGCAGACGCTCAATGAAGGAGCTGCCATGATGTGCACTGGCCATCCTATATAATAAAAGCCCAGTGATCAAACAGTGGAATGACCAGAATGAGCGGTTGACTACTCTCTATGATGCACACTGACCACCAGGGGGCAGATGCTCAACCCCTTGGTGGTCAGTGCACTCCCACAGTGGGAGCGCCTCTTGGCTGACTGGGATGAGCAGCTGCTCCCACAGTGGGCTGATCCCTGCAGGTCACGCCCCCCCCTCCAGTGCACAAATCCCATGCACCGAGCCTCTAGTTTAAAAATAAATGGCTCCATGGAGCTGGAGCCAACAAACCAACACCAGGCTTCCCCTAAATGGGACACAGGCCCCACCAACACCCCGAGTGACATCCCACCAAATCTCAGCAAACACTGCCAAGACCCCAAAGTGCAAAATGTGGCCCACAGCCCAGCCCAGAAAAACACCCAGCTTCCTCTCCCTAGCAACTAGCCTCCTTGGAGTTTCTTCAGCCCAGGAACCCCACTTGCTTTATAGCCAGGTCCAAACATTTTACAGTTTAACCAAATGTCTGTGAAGTATTTTCACCTGCCTCATCTTATTTGATCCTCACAGAAGTCCTGGAGTACTAGGTAGATAGGAGACTTGACAGAATCCTATTTTCTTTCCATAAGCCAGAAAACGGAGATTTAGAAAGTTTAGAACTTGACCCGACTGAAAAAAAGTAAGAAATGGTGGAACTTGAAAATAACCTCAATTTTTTTTCCTGCACAGAATATAGTCAAACCCTGCTATAGTTAAATATTGTACCCTTTGTTCTCCCTGCGTGATCTATAATAATAATCTGCTTTGTGTTGATGTTTACTGCTGTGTTGCTGACAATTACCTGAAAGAGAAGTTGGGGTGTTCCACTGAGCTGGAAAAAGTTTAGCTAAATCAGAAAGCAGGCCTAATTAAGCAAGTTAATATATATATAAATATGGCTAAGTTGACTCACGCATGTGCAATAAATGTAAAGCTCTCGCTGGTGCCAATCATATCCATGTGTTTTGTTCTGTCATTGTCGATCATGAATTTAGTTTACACTTCTATTATAGAGAAAGGGCGAATAGCAATATTAAAAATATTCCTTCTAATTAATTGCCTTTCAATGTGCACAAATCCATGCACCGGGACACTAGCATTGTAATAACTATGTATGGTGCTAATTAGATACTGGAAATATCAGGGGGGGCACTTTGTAAAGTCCATGATTGTCCAATCACTTTGCTATACACCTGAAACTAATACAAAATAATATTGAAAATAAACTGTAGCCGAAACCGGTTTGGCTCAGTGGATAGAGCGTCGGCCTGCGGACTGAAAGGTCCTGGGTTCGATTCCGGTTGAGGGCATGTGCCTGGGTTGCGGGCACATCCCCAGTGGGAGATGTGCAGGAGGCAGCTGATCGATGTATCTCTCTCATCGATGTTTCTGGCTCTCTATCTCTCTCCCTTCCTCTCTGTGAAAAATCAATAAAATATATTAAAAAAAAAAAAGAAAATAAACTGTAATTGAAAAATAGAAACAAAAAAAAGAAGCTGCTTCTCATCAATAAGATAGTGAATAGCCTCAAGTCAAGTGTAGCTTTTGAGGGCTATTTGAAATGCTAGCCTCCTCTATGGTATTAGAAAGCTACATTAAATAGTATTGCTTCTATAGAAATACCTGTAGACAGTACAAAGACAGCAAAGTGAAAAAGGAGAGTTATGTTTCATTCGGGGCATCTGGGAAAATCTGGCTGGGGGAAGGGGGCCCTCAGCAGGCAAGTCTTTTCCTTCATCAAAGATAAGTGCCAGAGGCTTGCTTGGAGTACCACGATGCTTTGTTCTAAATCTGTGTCTACCACGCAGCCTTTCGATTACAATTTAGCTTCCCATGTACTTTCCCACCGGGCAGAGAATATAACTCACCCATGAGCATTTGAGGAAATATAATTGTTTTATTTGTAATGCCCCAATGTTTGAAGTTTCTTTATTTCCTTTCTTTATTTTTAGACAGGCTTTATTGAGACATAATTCACATACCAGGCCATTCAACCATTTAAAATGTATAATTCAATGTTGTTGTTGGGTATAATCAAAGTTGCTAAACCATTATCAAAATCAAATTTAGGTACTTTTTTTACTACTTTTATCACCCCCAAAAGAAAGCTCATAGCCATTAGCAGTCTATCTTGATTTTTTAGGATGTTTTTTACAGTTTCATAGAGATATAATTGGCATATAGCATTGTATATGTTTAAAGTGTGCAATGTAAGGATTTGATACACATGTATATTACAAAATGCTCACCATAAAAAGTTAGCTAACACATTCTTTGCCTCACATGATTGCCATTTTTGTTATTATTATAATAATATTTAAGACCCACTTTCATAGTAACTTTCAAGTATACAATAATGTTAACTATAAGCACTGTACTGTACATTGGATCCCAGAAGTTATTCATCTTATAACTGAAAGTTTGTACCCTTTGACCAACATTTCTTCATTTCCCCCCATTCATCAGTTGATACATAAAAAGGTTCTTTCCATTTTTTGGCTATTATGAGTAATGATTCTGTGAATATTTATATAAAAGTTTTGGTGTAAAAATTTTTTCAATTCTTTGGAGTATATACCTAGGAATGGAATTTCTGGGACATATGGTAAGTCTAGGTTTAACATTTTGTCCTCAAACTGTTTTCCAAAATGATTTCACCATTTTACATTCCCAGTAGCAATGTGTGAGGGTTCTAATTTCTCTACATCTCTGCCAACACTTGATAATTGTGTTTTTTCATTTTTATCATTAAGTGTCTGTCTTTTCTATCATGGGCATCCTAATAGTTTTATGGGTATTTTTTACTTTCTTGATGGCATTAATTGATCCCAGATTTTTAAGGCAGAGTAGAAGAGTGTTAATTTTCTTAGGAATAAAATGCACTTTTTATTAATTTTAGAGAGTAAGGGAGAGAGAGAGAGAGAGAGAGAGAGAGAGAGAGAGAGAGAGAGAGGAGAAACATCAATGAGGAGAGAGAATCATTGATCGGCTGCCTCCTGCATGCCTCCTATTGGAGATCAAGCCCACAGCCCGGGCATGTGCCCTGATTGGGAATCGAACTGCGACCTCCTGGTTCATGTTCCTTTGAGCCACATCAGCCAGACGAAGAGTGTTCATTTTCAATGTTCAGAATGTTTCAGCCTGTTCATTTTCAATAAATTGATTCACAAAAGTTGACTAAGCATTTAATTTTGCAAAGATCTTTGATTTGGAAAGCAAAGACAAATAAGACATTATTTTTTAAGGCATTTAGAGTCTTTCAGGGAAGAAGGAAAATACAGGTATATACTTACAGATAATGTGGGTAATGTAGTCCTGGAGATTTTGATTAATTATTATTGAAATACTGAGTATGAGATGCACAGCACAGCTTGGGAAGGTCAAGTAAAGGCTTTCTGTAGCAGTTGATGAAAAAAGAGTCTTCAGGTAAATCAGATAATTTAGAGGAAGATAGAGATTTTTGACTATGAACAAAAACATGGGAGAATTGCAAGCTATTTGATGTTCGTGGATTATATCATAAAAGTCTGGGAATGGTTGCAAAATATGATTTTAGAGAAGCCAGATACCATCACACTATTGGACACTTATAGAGCCTGAATTATGTCCTGTTGTTTATAGAATGAAATCCCCAAAATTAAACAATCATGTAGTTTAAATCTAAATACAAATGCATACATACATCTATAATAATAAAAGTGTAATATGCTAATTAGATCAGATGTCCTTCCAGACAACCTTCCAAACAAAGCCGGGGCTGCAAGGGAAGACTGGGTCCCGGCTGCCAGAGGGAAGCCGGTGCTGGCAGCCGGGGGAAGGAAGGCCTACACTTGTATGAATTTTGTGCATCGGGCCTCTGGTATAAATATAAACTTGAAAAACTGCAACAGATAACTGACATAAATTCAACAAAATATTAAGCTTTAAGTGCAATAGTGTTTTTTAGTGGTTAAAGCATCAGCCCTGCACACCAAAGGTTATGGATTGAATTCCTGGTTAAGGGCAAGTACCTGGGTTGCAGGTTCCATCACAGCCTGATCCAGCCACATGTGGGAGGCAACCCATTGAATGTGTTTCTCTCACATCAATGTTTCTCTCTGTCTCTTTCTCTGTCTCTCTTTCCCCCTCTCCCTCCCTCCCATTCTCTCTAAAAATTCATGGAAAAAATATCTTATGGTGAGGTAATGGGAAAAATATCCTCAGGTGAGGATTAATAGCAACTACAACAACAATATATATAATCTATATATATAAAAGGCTAATATGCAAAGTGTCCCCTTGGGAGTTTGACTGGGAGACCAGGAGTTCAATTGCTCACTATGATGTGTGCTGACCACCAGGGGGCAGCACAGAATATGGCAGGCGAACAGTGGCGGCAGTGGGGCACTGAGGGAGTGAGGGAAGGAAAAAGCAGGGAAACGGGGGGGAGGGGGGCCAGGGAACCTGATGGGCCCTGATCACAGGCCAGGCCGAGGGACCCTACCTGTGCATGAATTTCCTGTGCTGAGCCTCTAGTATATATATATATATAGTAGAGGCCTGTTGCGTGAAGATCAAGGGCAAGTACCTGGGTTGCAGGTTCCATCACAGCCTGATCCAGCCACATGTGGGAGGCAACCCATTGAATGTGTTTCTCTCACATCAATGTTTCTCTCTGTCTCTTTCTCTGTCTCTCTTTCCCCCTCTCCCTCCCTCCCATTCTCTCTAAAAATTAATGGGAAAAATATCCTCAGGTGAGGATTAATAGCAACTACAACAACAATTTGTGCAATAGGCCTCCCTTCCCTTGGCTGCTGGCACTAGTTTTCCTACAGCACCCGGGACCCAGGCCTTCGCTCTGGCTGGGCTCTGGCCAGAGCCCTCCCCCCCCAGCCATCAGGCTTCACTGCTCCGCTGATCCCGGGACCGTGAGGCCTCGTGGCTCCGCTGATCCCGGAGGTGTGAGGCCCCCCAAGCTCCGCCCATCCCGGGGCCATGAGGCCTCTTGGCTCCACTGATCCTGGGGGCATGAGGTCTCGCTGCTCCGCTGATCCCAGGGACGTGAGGCCTCGCTGCTTGGCATCTTCGGGTACGCTTGGCTTCACTCTACCGCTTCCTGGAGGC
The DNA here is from genome assembly GCF_000327345.1 of Myotis davidii. Lineage (NCBI taxonomy): Eukaryota > Metazoa > Chordata > Mammalia > Chiroptera > Vespertilionidae > Myotis > Myotis davidii. Next base: position 324,014 of record NW_006297140.1, on the reverse strand, counting down.
TAATATGCAAACTAACCACCATCTTTCTTGGTGGTTAATTTGCATATCACCCTGATTAGCCAATGGAAAATGTAACAAAGTTACGGTCAATTACCCTTTTGTCTTTTATTACATAGGAGATATATATATATTTAACTCAATTTGAAAATGATTTTAGCTAATCTATTCTGCCATATGTGACTGTAATAAATTTATTCATCTTTACTCTCTTTAAAATTTTAGCATTTTTTTGCTTATGTCCCTTAAAAAATAAGGTCAGAGTCTTCCCAATAATGTTCATGATTATTTTCCTGCTTGATTTGAGAGAGCATATAGTACTGTAATAATTTCATCATCTGGCAGAAATATGATACTAGGTAAAATAATCTTTGCAGCAACATGACTAGAGAGTAAAGAAGATTCAAATAGATTTATTCTTTAAAAAATTTTTTTTATTGATTTCAGAGAGGAAGGGAGTGGGGAGAGAGACAGAAACATCAATCATGAGGAGAATCATTGATCAGCTCCCTCCTGCACTGCCCATACTGGGGATGGAGCCCAAAACCCAGGTATGTGCCCTGACTTGGAATTTAACTGTGACTTCTGGTTCATAGGTCAATGCTCAACCATTGGGCAACATTTGCCAGGCCAAAGAGATTACTTCTTTTTTAAAAAATATATTTCTATTTATTTCAGAGACTAAGGGAGAGGGAGAGATAGAAACATCAATGATAAGAGAGAACCATTGATTGGCTGCCTCCTGCATGCCCTCCAGTAGGAATAGAGCCCACAATCAGGGCACCCTCACCTCCTGGTTCACAGGTTGACACTCAACTATTGAGCCATGCTGGTTGAGCTAAAGAGATTAATTCTTATTCAAAATGATATTTGCCTGAGAAATCTCACCAAGATGTCAGAGTAGGAAGCTCTAGACCTACCTTCCCCCTACAAACATACTGAATTAGCAGCAATGCAGGGACCAATATGCATGAATTTATTTCTGGGCTCTCTATTTTATTCCATTGGTCTATGAGTCTTTTTATTATGTTGGTACTATACAGTTCTAAGTATTATAATTTTGCAATAGAGTTTGAAATCAGCAAGTGTCATGCCTCCAGCTTTGTTCTTCTTTCTCAAGGTATCTTTGGTTATTTGGAGTCTTTCATAGTTCCATATGAATTTAAGGATTTAGAAAAGTTTCTTTAAAACAATTTGTATCACTTTTTCAATGCCTCTCCATCATGTTCAAGATAATAGTCATTCTCCTTAATTTATCACTCAGTTCCTTGTGATCTGACATCTGCTTCTCCCTAGTTTCAATGACTGGCTCGGTTTTAACCCTTCATGCTTCAAACTATTATGTACCTTCAAAACCTTTGGTGGCTTCTTATTATTTAACAAAATATCAGTTCCTCTAATAATTCCAGGCGTAAAATTTAATGTAAATGTGCTGGATACATATTTTGTATCAAGTTCATGACCATGTTCCATTGAAATCCTTACTTTATTGACTGCCTCTTCCATTGGATTCCTTGAGGAGAGTTTTAAGTTGTCATCCTGTGCCCTCCTAAGACCTAGCACAATTCTTAATACATTGTCAGGTTCGGGCAATGTGTATGACCCATGCATAAATATAAACAAATGAATGACTTCTCAATTTGTTTCTAAAATAGTTAGAGAGACTAGGGAATGGTGACTGGCCTGTGTTATGGTGGTACCGAGTGGGCTTGGCATGACGGTACTAGCTGGTGGTGGGAACTTACAACTAGTGCCAAGGGAAGGAGCACTGGGCTTTATTATCAGCTCACTCTGCCCAGATTGGCAGAACAGGAAGAGGTTGCAGCGGGGCTTAAAAGTGTTGATAGTTGGACATCAAAAATGGAGTCAGACTCTTCAGTATAAAACTGAATATTTACTCTCTAAACCAGCCGTGGGCAAACTACGGCCTGCGGGCCAGATCCGGCCCATTTGAAATGAATAAAACTATTGAAAAAAAAACCCATACCCTTTTATGTAATGATGTTTACTTTGAATTTATATTAGTTTACACAAACACTCCATCCATGCTTTTGTTCCGGCCCTCCGGTCCAGTTTAAGAACCCATTGTGGCCCTCGAGTCAAAAAGTTTGCCCACCCCTGCTCTAAACTCTGGATTTCTTGCTTGAGAAAGACCATAATTTTCCTCATGCCAATAATATACTTGCTAATTTTTTCTTCCTGATGCACACATAGATCCCACTGTACCATATGATTGTTGAAAATGGTTGGTAAATACTGTTCAGAAAAATTCCCTAAACTATTTTTACACTTGTTTCATGTAAATTAATGTGCAGAATTATTTTTTAAGACAATAAATATGATTTGATAACTTATAAAAGTAAAATGGGTGAGATAAACGGGTTAAAGTCACTATTTGCATACTTGCCTCCCTATCTGGTGGTTCTGATTTAACATTATGTTCAAGAACACTCTATGTTTGTTTTTATTTAAGATTGTTTGGCTTTTTAAATTTTATTTTAAGGAGGGAAGGGGATTTATTTGCCTTTCCTGGCCTTGGTTTTCCTCAGCTAGAACTCCAGTTCCTTGCCTTCTAGCACAGAGCCATTTGCTGTGCCACATTGGCCTGGGGCCTGGTCTTGAAGAGATGCATATAAGAAGCTTGCCCTGCTGGAACTGTGCTTCTAGGAGATGGCTGATTTTGGCATTCTTTTTCCTTTCATCATATTTCTTCTGAATTTTCTTTGATCGTTTTTTGTTTACAGTCTCTTTGTTCTTCATCAGAAGTCAGCTAGACCCCGTGCTTTCAGCCCAGGGGTACTGAGTGCTGTCACTGAGCACGATGTAGTTCTCTGCTAGGGTCTTGGTGCAGACCAGTTCGTTGTTGGATGCTTTGTAGACAACATTAAAAATCCTTGCTTTGCACATAAAACACTAGAAACCCCAGGAGAAGTTGCCCACATCCAGCCTCAAGACTCGGTACTTCTTGTTGCCTCCACGTATGCAGACTGTGTGTATGCGTCGGGGGCCAATCTTAGGGTTGGCAGCAGGGCATCCCCGCTCATACTTTCCCTTTTTGTGATAGGACTTCCTCTTGCCCCTGGTCTTGCTGTGCTTGTGCCAGTTGTCCTGAGAGATGGCCAGGACTAGGTGCCCACTGGAAAGAGCTGTCTGGCTTCTTCTGTAAATGTTACCATTAGCATTTGGCATGAGAATGACACATTTCCATAATAGACAACATTTGTGAATAACAAAGATGATGCAGTTAATATATATTAAACTAGGTGAAAAGCTTTAAAACTTTTTACCTCTTAATTAGAATTAGTCACAATTAAGAGCTTTGGTGGCATGTAATTTAACTATTTATGACAAAAAATAAGGTTGTGATAAAATCCCTGCTAAATCCTAATATTTATAGTAAAGTAAAACAAATAAAGGGTATAATCAGGCAGATTCTTCTTTTAGAGATTTCAAATATTTTGCTTAATTGCACTCTTTGAAATCATCTAGATGTGTGTTCAGTGACCTCTTTTAAAAAGTAAGTGGGAATTTGGAAATAATTCTTTGGACAGAAATTGAATTTCTTTTCCCCCCACAACTCGATCCTGATGAACTCATCTGAGAGCAGTGCTATTGCTGTAGACAATAAAAGTGATGAACTGGGATACATTTAATGGATCACAAAGTTAAATGAGAAAGGCCCTCTAGGGCTGTAAGACTTGCCATGGGTCACCTTTTTCAGTAATTTTTGACCCTTTTCATCTCATGGCACGCATAAACTAATTACTAAAATTCTGAGGTACATCAAAAAATGTATTTGTTGCCTATCTGACAAAAGTAGATATAATTTTGATTTATTCACACAGGACAGCTATTGTTGTGTTGGCTGTTGTCATGTTTTCTAAATTTGACAATATAAATGGAAGAGGTCAGTGAGCCTGACTAAGTAGTCAGGTATTGCATGTTTTAAAAATTCTTGAGGCATCCTGGTTGAAAATCGCTGCCTTATTCTTCACTTAAAAAGTAGATGTTGGAAGATAAACTCACGTAACTCTAGCCATTTTAGAGAATAAAATCAGGTCTTAGTTATAACTGCCTTTTTCTCATAATAGGTGGATTAAAAATTAACTGCCCAAATTGGGAATGCTCCTAAACTATCCTTAATCACAGGCCTGATTTGTTAGACTTTTCTTGTAAAGAAATTTCAAAAGACTGGTAGAAAACAATATAAAGATAACTTGTGTTGAATTGGACAGGGAAACTGCTTCCCGTACAAGTGGAACTATTATATAGGTATAGATAGAGTATCGACTTTTGATTTTGTTGTTGTTTGCAGAAGAGACACCTGCTTTACAAATTGTTAAGTACTGAAGACTCTTCCTGAGTTTGAGTGATAATAGTCTTGTTTGTCCAGTTACCCCTCGGCTTTACTGCCCTAATTACTCTTCCTCACCATTTCCTTTCTCCTTCCATCTTTATCTCTGCTTCTCTACCAGGTCCCACTCTGGTCTCCGGTTCTATTTTCTTTGTTATCTGCTGGGCTCATACTACTTTGCCAGAGACAATGCGTTTCCCAGAATGGCAGGGACTGCTTATTTCAGGGAGAGGAACTGTGCCTCATGGGGCTGTTCTGGTCAGATAAGCAGCCAGCTGTTGATTGGACTGGACAAGCTTGGCTGTGGGCTCTCCTGGACCACACTGAGCAGCAGGAGCAGGGAGCCCCAGCCAGAGCTGATCGTAGGGAATGTGTAGGGGTGGGATAAACACTTCAGAAAGCCTAAACCTAAATATGTTTTGCTTTAGTTGGTCATCTGGTCACAGGTTTCTCTCTTTGGCTGCTAATTTGCATATTCCTAGCAGGATTGAATGGCAGCTAAACAAGTGCTACCTCATGTACCTGGATTTTGAAAACATGCATTTTCCTCAGCAGCTCCTCAGGAAATACCCCCTGTATTAGCTGCAAGCCTCCCCGGGGGCTCTAGGGCTGCTCTTTATTTAAAAATGGCTCAGAATTTGATTTATTTTCAACACTTCATAGTCATTAGGACTTTTCATAATAATAAGTTAAATACCAGTGGTGCATTTTGTGTAGGTACACAACAGGCATTTTAATTAAGGAATTATTTGTGTAGCTCTTTGCCAACAAAGATGATGCTTCTGACCCTGCAGCTGTGTGCAGTTGTGGCCAAATCTGCTCATCAGTGACCTGCTGGTCACATCACCCTTTGCATACATTAGTTAGCCTGCCAGCTGAGGCCAGTGCCTCTTTTCTCGCTGCCTTTCAGTAATGTTCTTTCACGGTCCCCAGAGGATTAGGCTACTGCCGTATGCAGACAAGGCCTATGACAGGGCTGGGCAACCCCTGGCACACGTGCCAAACATGGCACGGTCAGTAACTTTTGCTGGCACGTGAAACCCTCTCTTACAATCTTCCATTTACAATTTTTTCTTAATATCGACTTTTTTATTTTTCAGATAAATTCAGTGTGTAGGTGCATCTTAGATAAATAATTTTACATAACAAGTTATCTTAAAGACCATAGACATGGGTTGACGAGAGAGGGGCAGAGCAATTTCTATGCCTCTGCCTTAACTCTCCCTGCCTTCCTAGATCTGACCAGTGTTTTGGTTTCATCCACATACACTTGTGAATCTTTGTTCTCAGTGATGAATTTTGTTAAGTCTCATAATAGGAGTAGCCTGATAGATGAAAGTAGTAGCTCGTGCATATCTCTGAAGGTCACGAAATAGAAACCTCATGTAAAATCTCTGTCATCAGTGTGCAGCAGCAAAAGTCCCACTGGTAATATCAAATGGAGCCATAAAGTTTTCTGTCAGACTATCAATGTACATGTATACATTAAAAAATAAATGTATTTTTCATCATCATATACTGTGTTTTTGTCGCTTGAATGAATTTTATTATTTCTTCAAGGTTCTTCACATACGTACACCTTAAGAGATATCAAGTAGGCGTAACATGTTCCCAAAAAATTAGGGTTGGCATGCAGAAGAATTTTGAGTCAGAGATTTTGCTGCTTTTGGCACGCACTCACAAAAAGGTTGACCACCTCTGCCCTACGTCTTCTCCAGACAGCCTTTGGTATATTCCAACAGGGATGTGTCCCTCACCCTACACTCACCACTCCACCCAACCTCTCCCTG
>NW_006297140.1:316024-317794 GCF_000327345.1 Myotis davidii | reverse complement strand
AGCCCTCCAGAGCCTCATTTCATAACTAGAGGGCATGCTTCAGGCTGATTTTATAAGTTCGTAATCTATCCTCATTCTCCCATTTTGGGGGCATTGTGGGAATGTTTCACACTGATTCCTTTTCTTCAGACAGTGTGCTGTGTATGACTTTTCTCTTACAGAAAAACAGCTATGTCCTGTGAAAAATGGACTAGGCTATATAAGAACTAGTTAGTGTTAGGATATTTTGGATGCTGAGCTGGACACACAGACAGGACTAATCAAAGTGTTTGAGTAAATGGAAACTGTGTGCCCATTATCTCAGTCCTGCTCATTGCGAAGGTTAGTTGACATTAGAGATTCTGAGTGGGTTTGGTGCTTAACGCTGCTGTTGTTTGACTGTAGGCCAGTGTGTAAAAACAATATATTGTTTTTCTTAATCTTTTTTTTATTAATCTCCTAGTCTAGCTTTGAAAAGGTCTAATATAGTCACTTCCTTCACTTTGAAGCTGTTGATGAGGATTTTTGCAGCAGATGTGATCTGTCTAGGAATGTTGGTATTTAACAATTTTGAGTTGTACCCTAGGCCCTTGTCATTTCATTAGGATAATTAATTACTGGCTACATGTTATTCACAGAATACTACTGTCACAACACCTGAATGGATAAAAAGTATCCCTAGAAGGATTTGGTTGCGGGGGGGGAGGGGATAAGTTAGAAGTGTCAAAAGTAACTAGACTGAATCAAAATGGTGGCATAGGTAAACACCTGTATGTGCTGCCTCCCATAACCACATCAAAATTACAACTAAAATACAGAACAACTATTATCCAGAACTGCTGGAAAGCTGGCTAAGTGGAAGTACTACATCTATAGAGGTAAAGAAGAAAGCACACTGAGACTGGTAGGAGGTGTGAGGTGCAGAATGGGCTGGTCCAGCACCTGGGTGCGCTGCTTTTTCATTGGGGAGGGAGATTGCATCTGCAGAAGCTGCCTCAGAGGAGTGAGGGGTCCCAGCCCCACACCAGACCCCCAGCCCAGGGTCCCAAAGCTGGGGAAATAAGTCCCTATAGGCTGTAAGAACTATGGGCTATAAAAACCAGTGCAGAGAAACCAAGATGGTGGCATAGGTAAACACCAGAAAGTGCTGCCTCCCACAACAACTTCAAAAATACAACAAAAAGACAGAACGGACATCATCCAGAACTACAGGAAGGCTGGCTGAGTGGAAACTCTACAACTAGAAGGAAAGAGAAAAGCACACTGAGACTCAGAGGAGGTGCGCCAATAAAGTGCAGAGGTACGAAGGCTCGATCCAGAACTGCTGGAAAGCTGGCTAAGTGGAAGTACTACATCTATAGAGGTAAAGAAGAAAGCACACTGAGACTGGTAGGAGGTGTGAGGTGCAGAATGGGCTGGTCCAGCACCTGGGTGTGCTGCTTTTTCATTTGGGAGGGAGATTGCATCTGCAGAAGCTGCCTCAGAGGAGTGAGGGGTCCCAGCCCCACACCAGACCCCCAGCCCAGGGTCCCAAAGCTGGGGAAATAAGTCCCTATAGGCTGTAAGAACTATGGGCTATAAAAACCAGTGCAGAGAAACCAAGATGGTGGCATAGGTAAACACCAGAAATTGCTGCCTCCCACAACAACTTCAAAAATACAACAAAAAGACATAACGGACATCATCCAGAACTACAGGAAGGCTGGCTGAGTGGAAACTCTACAACTAGAAGGAAAGAGAAAAGCACACTGAGACTCAGAGGAGGTGCGCAAATAAGGTGCAGAGGTACGA
>NW_006297140.1:312742-314322 GCF_000327345.1 Myotis davidii | reverse complement strand
GCGCGTCACAGATAAGGAAAAGCTAAAGGAGTTCATCACCACCAAACCAGTATTATATGAAATGCTGAAAGGTATCCTTTAAGAAGAGGAAGAAGAAGAAAAAGATAAAGATACAAATTATGAACAACAAATACACATCTATCAACAAATGAATCTAAAAATCAAGTGAATAAATAATCTGAGGAACAGAATAAACTGGTGATTATAATAGAATCAAGGGCATAGAAAGGGAGTGGACTAACTACTCTTGGGGGGAAAGGGGAAGGGATGTGGGAAGAGACTGGACAAAAATCGTGGACCTATGGATGAGGACTAACTATTCTTGGGGGGCGGTGAGGGAAGAGGGCGGGTTGGGAACTGTGTGGAGGGGAGCTATGGGGAGAGAAAAGAGAAACAACTGTAATAATCTGAACAATAATGGTTTAATTATTAAAAAAAAACCCAACAGTGCAGATTGGGGCTGAGTGACACACAGGCTGCTGGATACCCACAAACTGAACTTACAAACTCCCACTTCCTCTGAGCTCCAGTGCTGGGCAAGGCTCTGGGGGATCTAGACCCATATGGGGAGAAACTGGACTATCTGACATCAGGGCAGGAACTCTTTGGGGGCGGGGGGACACAGCTTTCTTCCAGATGGAGGTGCTCACAGTGGTCATTGTTCCTCTGCTGGGCCCACCCTGGTGATTCCCTGAGATCCAGCCTCATCCAATTTACAACCCCACCCAAGCTGTGCATAGCAGCATTTGCATATGAATGCCCTGTGCTTTCTCAGGCTAAAAACCAATGAAACAATCTTCAGCTGGGTCAGGGAGCCTCAAACCTATCAATAAAAGGCCCAAGACCCGGCACCAGCACCAACCTGCCTTGCTTCACAGTTGGACCTCATCTGGGCACTGCCAAACCCGATACAAAGAGGAGGAATCTTCAGATCTCTGTAGCTCTTGCTGGGTGGCCCCAGGCAGTGGCTGACTTTGCACCTCCCTGGAAACCCAAGAGCCAGCGTACCCAGTGGTCAGAGTGAGACCATACCAGATTACAACTCTTCACATCCATAAGCAACACACTCAAGGGGCAGACTCAGTGAGCATCAAAGTCCCACTAAAGCAAGTCCTACCCCATAGGAGTTTCTCTTGCACAGCAGCTCTCCCACTGTAGTCATAGTTGGTGTCCACAACCAATTGACCTGGAGGTCAATTCCTCTCAGTGACACCAACAGCAATCAAGGTTCAACTACAACAAAACTGTGTACACAGCACACAAAGGGGTGCATCAAGAGCGTCCACCTCAAGTGATTGAGGAGGCTGAGCCACTGGGCTCTACAGGACATTTACTGCACAAGGCCACTCTATCAACTCAAGGAGACTTAGGAGCTACCCAATACATAGAAACAAACACAGGGAAGCAGCCAAAATGCAGAGACAAAGAATCATGTCACAAATGAAAGAAATGGAAGAAAACAAACTACTGGATATAGAGTTCAAAACCACAGTTATAAAGTTACTCAAGAATCTTCTAGAAACATCCAAGGGAGTTAGTGAAACTTTCAAGGATCTTAGTGAGAATGCCAACACATGGAG
>NW_006297140.1:283448-312643 GCF_000327345.1 Myotis davidii | reverse complement strand
GAAAACGTAGTTGAAGAAATAATGACAGAAAACTTCCCCTACCTGGGGAAAGAAGTAGACTTACAAGTCCAGGAAGCGCAGTATGTCCTAAACAAGAGGAACCCAAAGAGGCCCATACCAAGACATATCATAATTAAAATGCCAGAGGTTGAAGAGAAGGAGAGAATCTCAAAAGCAGGAAGAGAAAAATAGTTAGTTACCTACAAGGGAGTACCCATACGACTGTCAGCTGATTTCTCAACAGAAACTATGCAGACCATAAGGGAGTGGCAAGAAATATTCAAAGTGATGAATAGCAAGCATAAGCAGGACTTCTGGAGCACAGCCTCCACTCCTGGGAGCCTCTGTCTCCTGGATCTTGTTTGTTGGCTCTTTACTCCTGGGGGCCTCTCTGTCTCCTGGATCTTGTTTGTTTGCCCTTCACTCCTGGAGACAACTCTGGCACCTGGATCTTTGTCATTGGTCCTCCACCCCTGGGAGGCTCTCTGGTTCCTTGATCTTGGGCGTTGGCCCTGGACTCCTAAAGATAACTCTGTCTCCTGCATCTTGGGTGTTCTTCCTCCACTCCTATGGGCCTCTCTTAATTCTGGATCTCAGGGGTTGACTCTTTGCTCCTGGGGTACCTCTGGCTACTGTATTTTGGGCTTCGGGTCCTCCACTCCTGTGGATGTCTCTGGCTCCTGGGTTTTGGGCATCAGATCTTGGGCTGACATCCCTGTTTCAGAACTGGATGTGTTCTGTGTTTTGGGTCCCGGTATCAGGCAGTCCTGGTGTAGAAGTAGCAGTTTTGGGTTGATGTCCTAGTATTCCCAAATGAGGGGTTACAGGACAGGGTACAGAGGGATTCACCAGGACCCGGGGCCTTGGCGTCAGACATGGTACCTGGAACTCCTCTTCAGAATCCCAGACCTCACACACACAGTGTGAAAGATTCTGCTCCATGGATTCAGCCACCGAGAGGAAAAAGTTTTCCAGCGACTCCTTCCCCATGCCTTTATACTCTCCTGGGTTCTTAGGGTCCAATCAGAGCATATTAAGGCTGGGTGGTGAGTTCTTCTGAAGGTGCCAATTTATTAAGAAGGGGAGACGTGCTGGTATTAAGGGAAATCCAATCATCATGGGTGTGGTTATCTGAAGCGGAATTTTTAAAAAAATTGGATTAAAGTTTATTTGTTTGTTTTAAAAGAAAACAGTTTGTAGGAACAATGAAGTAGATGATAGATGAAGTAGATAAGGAAAACTGGGAGGAGTGGGTTTGGGTGGGTATAGGGGAAAATCAATAGTTCTCTTTGGTCTATGTTGCTTGGAGATATTTATGAGACATACCAGTGTAGATGTGAAGAATGAAGTTTTATATACAAGTGTATATCTCAGAAAAGAAGGTGAAATTGAAGCTTGGCAGCAGAGTCTGAATGATCCAGAAGACACTCTATGGGTTTCTAGATCCCGTCTTCCTTGGCTATAACTCTTCCTCAGAAGCCTCTCCTCTCCTTGATGTACTCAGCCACCACCTTGGAGAGGAAATCTGAGAGAAAGAGCATTTTAACTAATGAAATTGACAAATTACCTAAAGGGGCTGTTTACATGTTTTTCATTAGACAAAGATGAATACATTGGTGAAAAATTGTATTTTAAGTTTAGGTTTTTTTTCATTTTCACCTTCTTTATTCCCAATAATGCCCCACCTCCCCCGAAAGGTAATGTGTATGGAGCACATATCTTGTGCCAGCCTTCATGCTGTGTTCTCCACATGGATCCTCCCAACAACCCTATGAAGTGGGCAAGTTTATTTTGAACATTTTACAGGTAGGAGGGAGAATTTATGACATTGGATAAGCAGTGGAACCAGAGTATGCACCAAGGCAATCTGCCTCCAGACATCACTCTGTTTAAAAATTAAATTAGTAAATAATTGTATTTGCTAAAGGCCAGAATGAATAAAATAACCAAAATATGTTATTACAATGATCAAATCAGATAAAATTCAGACAAGCATTTACTAATAAATGACATACATCAACATGAGGATGGTTACTTGGTAAATGCTACTTTTGCATAAATGTGCAAAATCAACATCATGTGTTTACCTTTAATTTTATATCTTGTGTAATAAACTGGGAGAAATTCATGAGTAAGATTACTGAGTTAGAAATGAATGATGAAAAAAATCATCCTTTCACATTATTGCAAGACAAGTGAATGCAGTTTGGCTGTTTAGGTTATTTTGATAAATAGTAATAGCCCCGACAGTTATAGCTGGCTGGAGCTTTTCATTTCTTCCCCAAAACTGTATTACCTGGAAGTTTACAAGCAAATTTTCTCAGACTGAGCTCTGCCATATACTTACCTCTTATTACTCTAATACATACATACGTACATATATATGTGAATTATGTTATATATATATGTATATATATATGTATACATATATATATACATATATATACACACACATACACAAACTGTTGTTAAGCATGGTGATGTTTCAGCTCTCTGTTCTTTTTAGGCTGTGATATATTTTTTAAAGAGGTCACTACAAAACAATAATGCAATAAATACTGACTGCAGGATTTGCTAAAGTCTGGCAGCAGAATACTCACTTAGAAAATGTTTACAGATTTTATTAAAGAGTGACTCTGAAGAGGTTAGACTTCTGAGTTCATTCAGTTGTCAAATCCTGTTCATGAAGACATTGGCTCACCTGTATATTTCTATCCATTTATCTTTAACATTACTTTTATCAATCATTAAAAATTATTTCTTGGGTTACTTATGCTAATTAATAAGCCTTCTAGTACAAATGTAAATATCAATATTTAAAATCTGTTCATAATTGCTTATAGAATATCAGAGGCTCAATGCACGAAATTTGTGCAAGTGTAGGCCATCCTTCCCCCGGCTGCTGGCACCATCTTTCCTCTGGCACCCAGAACCCAGGCTTCCCTCACAGCCCCGGCTTCATCTAGAAGGACGTCCGGAAGGATGTCTGGTCTAATTAGCATATTATGCTTTTATTATTATAGATAGAAAGTTGATTACAATTTTCCCAAATGCTAACAATCTCATTTAGCATGTGAAATCCTGATTAGAATACTTCACATGTTAACAACAGTGTCAAAGAATAGATGCAAGCAAATATATATATTACACTCTTACACTCAAAATATATTGAGGAAAATTATAGATAATAAACACTCATCAAAGTAATAGCCGAGATTGTTACTTGATCAGATACTTTTTGTTGTATTCCAATAAATGGCAGGCTGTATTTTTCTTTTTTATTCTTACTCTCTCTGGTCAATGGAAAAGGTCTGATTAGCCCTAGCTGGTTTGGCTTAGTGGATAGAGTGTTGGCCTATGGACTGGAGGGTCCTGGGTCGATTCCAGTCAAGGGCACATGCTCAGGTTGCGGGCTCAATCCCCAGTGGGGGGTGTGCAGGGGGCAGCCAACCGATGATTCTCTCTCATCACAGATGTTTCCATCTCTATCTCCCTCTCCCTTTCTCTCTGAAATCAATAAAAATATTTTTTTAAAAAGGTCTGATTATATGAAGACAGACCACAAAGTCAAGATGGCTTTTCATTTTCTCATTCTATACTTCCCCCTCCTCTTTCTCTCTAACCTTTTGACAAGACTCCATCCAGAAAGAAGAAGTTAGAGCTGATAAATAAAAAATGCACTGGGGAGTCTAAATAAGCAAATCCTGAGGACAAGAAGGAAAAGCTACATGAGCTTTCATAACAGATCACTCTGAACTATATATAAATGTGTAATCTCCTCCCTGCCCCAGTTTTTTTATCTTAGAGTGAGTGTTATGAAAACATTCTTTAAGCCTCCCTCATCTTCCTCTTGCTTTTACTGGTGAACATTTTGCTATTGATAGACATTTGTAAACCACAGCCAAATTCCCTCTTCCCCACTTCCTTCTGTTTTGCCATAGTGTCCATATCCAGAGCTTGCAAAACTGAAAAGTTTGAGGACACAATCCCCAAGATGTCCATGTATGCCTAAGACTTCTGATACCAACTCCAAGGAGTTGGATTGAAACTACAAAATTAGAGGAATGAGTCTACACAACACCACCCTCACTTCTGACACCAATTATAATTTTGGAGCATTCCCCAAATCACCCTCAGATTTGGTAGCTAGACTCACAGAACTCATTGAAAGCTATTGTACTGATAGTTATGGTTTATTTCAGGGAAAGGATACAAGTTAAAAGCAGCCAAAAGAAGAGGCACACAGGGCAGAGCCTGAGAGGATTCCAAACGAAGCTCCCACTGTTGTTAGGATGCGTTACCCTCTCAGCTTCAATGTGTGACAGCGCACAGCGGGGATTGCCCACCAGGGAAGTTCACCCACACTTGAGTTTCCAGAGTGTTTATTGGGGCTTCATTATGTAGGTATAGAGTTGACTAATGCCCATTATGATTAAACTCAGTCTCTGACTCTTTCTTTCAGAGTTCAGGCTGAAATGATGTGGTCCATGGGGCCCATCATGAGTAACCTAGTTACTATAAATTATCAGAGGTGGCCTGACCACCCATCATTAATAAGAAAGGCATTCATTCAGGAGATTCCAAGGGTTTAGAGATTATCTCCCCAGAATCTGGTATAAGACCAGATCTCTCTTTGGGCAAGGCCAAATTTTATGTACACAGACTGACACATAGTAGGAATTCCACAAATGCTCTTTCTTCTTGAAAGGCTCTTTCCATGATTAGCTTCTTCTTCTTCTTCTTCTTTTTTTTTAATCTACCTAGGATTTTTTAAAAATCTTTTCACAAATATCACTACTGATCACACCCTTACAGGGTAATTACTGTTTCTTAGCATCTGCATATAGCCTTTACAATTTTTCCATGTGAGATTATTTTATTGTAATTATGGTTTAATTAATTTTAAGAATTTGTCTTCTCTACCAGAATATAATCCAGGGGGGCTAAAATCATATGTATCTCTATAGTGTCTTAACACATAGTAAGAACACAAAAATCTGTTTAATAAGTGACTTACTTAGTTGAGTATAAATACTGTGACAGCAAGAAGTGTCTAACACCTTTGAAAAGAATTGATCTCCAGAATCCTGCAGACTGCCTGTCACATACATAGCTCACAATTAGTGTGTGTTTAATGACTGAAAATGAATTAAAGGGCTTTGTATTTCATATTCAGGCTTAGAGATATTAAGGTATTAGAATGTTACACTTTTAAGAAAAGATTTTTATGAGGTTATTAGTTGTATTGAATTTATATATTTTCTGATAAGTATATTCTTCTGATTAAAATTTTTCAATATCTCCATGTATTCAGACAAAAATTTACCAATGACTTTAGTGTATGAGGATTTATATCCTTATGTTTTCTGTACCACTTACCAGATATATGAACTTGGAAGTCACCTACACTCTCTGAACATCAGTTTATTTTATTTAAAAATATTAATAATAACACTTGCTCAGTATGAATACAACATTTGTGAAAACAACTAGTGCAATAATAAACATCAAGCAAAATTTTGAAAGAGTAATTTTTTCATTCTCATTCCAACTAAGCTATTTTCTCTCTATTCCTCATGCCTTAAGTGGGGGACTATTTCTCTTGTTGCCTAAAGACTGGTCAAATCAAGAGCACAATTTAGTTTTAAAAGACTAGCACAGATGTAACCATATTTGATGTGAGTACCAACACTCTCCCTCCCAAGCTGAGAGGAGGTTTGCTAATGGATCACAGCGCTCTCCCTGGCTTAGCCAAAGGCAAAGTAAAGATTGATGCTCAAGCACATGGACTCTGGCATTAGGCTACCTGGTTTCAAATTACTATTATGCTAATGACACAGAGCTTGAGAGCCCATAATAGTAGGAATAATACTACTGCTACTAATCTTATTTGGGAAAATATTTTTCTCAGTTGAAATAATTTGTAAACTTGGCCAAAAATTTTGAACCTCTTCATTTAACCAGTTCCTTGTTGATGAGACTACATACATTGATTTATACACATACACACACAGCCCCACATATATCTATGGATGGGATGTTTTGTGTCCCCCAGAAATTCATATGCTCAAATCCTAATTCTCATTGTGATGATGTTTGGAGGTGGGGCTTTTGGGAGGTAATTTAGTCATGAAGGTGGAGGCTTCATGACTGGGATTAGCACCTTTATAAGAAGAGACGTGGTGAGATGGTCTCCTTCTCTCCACAAGTAAAGGCACAGTGAGAAGACAGGTATTTGTGAACCAGGAGAAGGGCCCTCACCAACAACCTTACCATGTTGGCACTCCAGTCTCAGACTCCAGGCCCCTAGAACTGTGAGAAATAAGTGTTGTTGAAATCAGCCAGTTAATAGTATTCTGTTATAGCAGAGGCCGGACATAGGTGTGTGTATGTGTATGTGTGTGTATATATATGTATATATATGGAGAGACACAGAGAGATGTCCCTCACTTACTGTGATTCAACTTGAATTTTCAACTTTGTGATGGTTGTGAAAGTGACATTCACTTAAAGTCTGCACTCTTTCTACCTTAGAGAGCTTCTCAGAATACTTTTCAGCTCCTGACTGCAGTCATTAAAACATGTTAACATATAATTAAGTTCTTTCCTTTCAGAATGACACAAATGGAAAGAACCATAATGTTGGTGCTTTCCAAAGAAAGTCGGCCACAGGAATTTATCCATTCTCAAGATTTATTCCCCACAGACAGGGCAAACATTCCTGGGCTATGGGTGACAGTGAGTTTAGTCAATTATATTTTATTCATCAATTAGACTCTTTGGAAACATGATTTTATTGTAACCCATTATGAAAATTATACAAACTGGATCATAGAATTGGTAAGGATTAGGTGGAGCTACAATAAATCAAGCTAAAGTCAGTGAAAAATAACATAGAAAGGGCACATTTGGTCTACAACCCCACAGTGTGCATTTGAATAATGCATCATTGTTGTTGTTTTATTTTGTTTGTTTTTTTAAATATATTTTATTGATTTTTTACAGAGAGGAAGGGAGAGAGATAGAGAGTTAGAAACATCAATGAGAGAGAAAAACATCGATCAGCTGCCTCCTGCACACCCTCTACTGGGGATGTGCCTGCAACCAAGGTAAATGCCCTTGACTGGAATCGACCCTGGGACCCTTCAGTCCGCAGGCCGACACTCTATCCACCGAGCCAAACCAGCTCGGGCTGTTGTTGTTGTTTTTTTCTTTAATGCACTAGCACATGGTGTTGAAACATTTGGGAAGAGAAAAGCAAAATTGTTTCTAAGTGAAGATAATATTGTGAAACAAACTGGCTGCAGGGCTCCAAGAGTTTTAAATTCGCAATTACTCTTGTACTTGCATGGAAATACTTAGAAATTTCAGAGTTGAAATGTATAATTCATGACAAAGTATTCTGCACACCAGCCTTTCACACATTGCTAAGGTTTAGGGATATATTCACATATTTAATGACGTTTTCTTATGTGGCAGGCAATGCTCTAGAAACTGGAACTAAACTGTTAAACAAACAGACATGGATACACTCTTGTAGAGGAATAGGCAGAGAGTAGTTTATATATTTGTATATAATATAGATGTGTATAAAGAAACTTTGAAATATTTATATTTGTGATACACACACACACACACACACGCGCGTGCGTCCAGTTTGCATCTTACCTGTTTGATCCTTAACACTACTTTTGTGCATGCCCTTGGGTCCAGCAAGATGCATATTTTAACAACTTAAACCCCTCTATGGCGATTAGAACAGGTGAAGACAGGCTACACTAAGTTTAAATAAAAACATTTACACCAAGGCCACACTCTTGATAGGCCTGAACAAGTTACCGCTAGCTCCATAATCTTGCCATTCACTCTCCCATTTCAAATTATGGTCAGCTATATTATGCAATTTAACTTAGAAAGTTGCATATCCCAATTAATTCTTTGTATACACTATAATAGTCAATAAAATTAATCCCCTCCCATCACTAAATCAATTCAATGTTGTTACAAATAACTTAAAGCTCCCTAGAGTAGAACTTTCCAAGTGAACCTTTTCTATTTATTTTTTCTCCTACAAATAATCATAAAAATGCCAATAATGAAGCCTACACAAATGAATAAAAAATCACAATCGCGTCCGCTCTTGATGGTGTGGCTCAGCTGGTTGGAGCCTCATTCTGGACACCAAAAGGTAGCAAGTCCCATTCCCAGTCAGGGCACATACACAGGTTGCAGGTTTGATCCATGGTCAGGGTGTGTGCAGTAGGCAATCAATTGATGTTTCTCACATCAGTCTCTCTCTTTCTCTCTCCTCTCTCTCTCTCTCTCTCTCTCTCTCTCTCTCTCTCTCTCTCTCTCATCAATAACAAACATACCCTCCAACTCTTTTCATTGTAAATTTGAAGTCATCAAATCTTCTTTCTCATTTCTTCTTTGTCACATCAAACAGAACCAGGAAGGCTTTATTCTAGGAATATCCTTAGCTATTTTCCCTGGATCCAAACCAGCCTGTTTAAAATCTTCTCTGCAGCTTGGGCCATTATAGTTTTCTCATCCATGCCTCAATATAAATTCACTGAAAATGCATGAGTTGCCCTTTCATTAGCCTCTTCTATCAAACATTTCCATTTTTTTTGTTAACAGAAACTCTGTACTGTTATTCAAATCATGCAATTTACAACACAAACAGAGAGGGTAGCTCTTGATTTAACAGTGTTCAGAGGTTTCCTTTTACTAATTTCTTGGATCTTGATCCCATTTGGGGAATGGAATTAGCATTTTCTATCTTGATTTTTTTCAAAACACCTCTTTGATTTTCCCCCACTATTATTCTTTGGTTTTTGTTCTTGCCCTAGTAGCAAAGGCAAAGCAAAGCAAAGCAAAACAAAATATTAATAAAACCCTTTCTTTTCTATATCTATTTTTCAAAAGTTATTATTTTAGATATTACTCCATTTTCTTCCATGTACTCCTAACCTTCTCTTAAGAATATGTCTCTATCCCCTCTAGCTTGCGTTTTAAAACTCCCAGTGCACTAACTGACCTCTGAACAGTTCATTGCTTATTGTAAATATTGGGTCACAGCTCAACCTCCTGATGCTCCTCCACAACTTCTGGCCCAGTCTGGTTTCTCCTTCCGGGGTACATATGACTTTGATGATGCTTGCAGCCTTTATATATGTGATCAATTGATTTAGATTTTCTTCTTCAATCCAGAAAAATGAACTACTCTCACATGACGAGGGCCAACCTTCCTCTGTTGCTGCTCAGTGATAAACTCTACTCCTCTCCTGTAGGCGAACACACTGTGGCTATTTGATTCCACAGCCACAATGGAATGCTTGCTGAGTGCCTCTGGTATTGAGGGAGGGGAAAAGAAAGGGAACAGATTGAGGAGGTAACAAAGGTCAATGAAGTGTTAATCTTTTACTTTTCTTTCCCTCTTCTCTTCCTCACACCCAATTCCAAAGGTGAGGGCTTGTGATAAAAGGGCCAGGCTGAGACCTTAGGATGACCACCTGGGGCTGCTGGTTTTGAGCAGAGGCATCCTAGGTTATGTTAAAAGGCCCAAACTAAGTGCATTCAATATTTAATCAGGCACAGTGGCCAATAAAATGAACCAACCAATAATATCCTTACCTTCCTCAACAGTCATGTAACAAATGGGAAAATAAATAAGGAAGAGACTATTTCCTTTTTCTAAACTTAACAGTGCATTTTCTTCTTTACTCTATAATAATGGGATGTGGAACACATACAAACATATATGCAAAACAATCAATTAGAAATATTAGGCCTGGCCAGTGTGGTGCAATGATTGAGCACCAATCTATGAACCAGGAGGTCATGGTTCAATTCCTGGTCAGGGTACATGCCCCAGTTGGGGGCATGTAGGAGGCAGCAGATCAATGATTCTCTCTCATCCTTGACGTTTCTATCTCTCCCTTTCCTTTACTCTCTGAAATCAATAAAAGTGTATTAAAAAATAAATAGACCAGTGTTTTTCTATTGATCAATGTTTTTCTAATAAACAATGTTAGATCAATGTTTCTCTAAGTGAAACACATAGGATTCTATATTGGAATTACCTAGAGTACTTACCAAAAATATTCTGATCTTCTCACAAAACATACTAAATTTGAATTTCTTTTTGTAGGAGTCTCCAAAGCCACAATTTTAAAAACAGATATTCCAATGATCCTTATGAATTTTATAATTCAAAAACGATTGCTTTTATATAGGTAGCCATTTGATATTAAGAGGGTTGTGTGTGTGTGTGTGTGTGTGTGTGTGTGTGTGTGTGTGTTTGTGAAATATGTGGTTCCATAAATCATATTCAGTACCAACATTTTCCTCCAAGCTGTGAATTCAGAAAAATACTTCTTTTCTATGGGTTCACAAATATTGGACACAAAAAAATTACACATGTATGTCTGCACAAGGGTTTGTGGTCAAATATATTTAGCAAACTCTGTACATGCCTCTTTTGGAGATTCCCAGTCCACATTAGTATAATAAAGGCTCTGAGAGCCTATAAAGATCTGATATTTCTCAAATCTTTCAGCAACTGTTTGTTGGATTGTTCATTATTTTTTATTTTTGTCAAAATGACAACTTTCCAAGGACAGTTTGGGGAACACTGTCCTACTCAAATATCATGAAGGGTCTTAGTTGTAAAATACTATGAAGATCTGTCTCGTTGTTGACTTCAGGTACTTCTGCACAGTTGATGCTAGTTTGGAAGAAAGTTTTTGTTTTTTGTTTTTCTATCTAGCTGTAAGTATAGAAAGATGCTCTCTATGTTGAATAAACATAAATTTATACCTGCAGACATTTATATGAACATAACTTTTATGCTTTCAGTAGATATTAAAATATGTTGTTTTAATTATGCAATCTAATAATAAGAGAGCAACTGACTGGAACACTTTTGTTCTGCGCTCTAAAATTTTTACTTTTGGTGTCTGAGAATAGACTCCTTTAACAGCCACTTAAGTGTGAGAAAATATACAGCTTTAACCTACATTGAGAATTTAAAAATAGCAATGCTAGCGAATAGATTTAAATATATGTATCACCAGATATATATTTCAGACAAACTCTTCCCTCCTTTCTTTCTTAAAAACCATGGGGAAGACTGTTACAGGACATTTTATGTCCTAGTTTTAATTTTTAAGGACCATTTACTTTATTTTTTTCCACATGCCAAAAACAATTATATATTTATGTGGATTTGCTCATGAGTTTCTCCTTCCACATCAATTTCTCCTTTTACTTATAATTTAGCTGTCTACTGACATTCTGTAACTTGTTCTGAAAGGTGCGATGGCGGTGAGTAGTTCCCCTCTGAGATGGGGCAAAGTGGAGAGAAGTAGATTTCTCCCACAATTCTGAGCATAATGAGCATCATGTGGGAAACTCAGTGGTGGGATGAGTCTCACCTGGAGAGGCGAGCTCCCAGAGTCCTTATGTTCTGAGGATGGTAGAGCAGTCGCCCAGCTACCTAGTGAGACATGTTGTAGGGCATTGTATCTTTGGTGGTGATTGGTGACAAGGTCCATACTCATTCAGGTTGAACACACATGCACATACATTGCCACTTCCATCCATTCCTCAGTCAGAGCAGGAAGCAAAAAGTGTGCTACTGTGGACATTCTAATGGGAGGAAAAGAGAGACATTGTCTCTGTGGTCGGCAGTAATGTGCTACTCCAGTCTGAGTCAAGAAAACATTGTTTTGGGGCGTGGTCGGCAGCAGTCAGCACTCTTAGAGACCCTGTGCTAAGACGGGCTAGGCCTCAAAGGAGCCTCAGGCCTTCTCTGAGATCATGGGTCTGGATTTTATAAGCCTTCACAGATGTGCCCAGCTAGTCCACTTTACCAGCACTTCATCCTACCCGTCAATAACGCCACTCAAAATCCAAATTCACACTTGCAGCATCAGAACAAAATAGCTTATATTTTAGGGTCTAGATCAGTGATGGCGAACCTATGACACGCGTGTCAGAGGTGACAGGTGGACTTATTTTTTTGGTTGATTTTTCTTTGTTAAATGGCATTTAAATATATAAAATAAATATCAAAAATATAAGTCTTTGTTTTACTATGGTTGCAAATATCAAAAATTTTCTATATGTGACACGGCACCAGAGCTAAGTTAAGGTTTTTCAAAATGCTGACACGCCGAGCTCAAAAGGTTAGCTATCACCGATCTAGACGCTTTAATTATTTCCTCAAGAAATTGATGACTAAGTAAGGAGAGTCCTAAAACAATAGGCATCCAGGCATAGGGGAATACTCCAGGCATTTTCTTTAGCTTCAACAACTACTCTGTCCCTCTTCCCACTTTTGCTCATTTGTTTGCAAATATTACAATTCTCCAGTCTCTCTGAACATCAAACTGGCTGCCCTTCACATACTTCACACCTTTCCTCAACTTCCAGAGGAGTATGGGGTAAACAAGAGAGGACAGGACTTAGAAAAGTTGGTCTTGATTAAATGTGCACACTATAGTAACTGGAAACCATGCTACTTTTCCTTATCACCATTACTTAGATAAGAATTTTTAATATTAAGCATACAATCAGATACAACTTCTTATCTATGTAATTAAATGTGACATTAACATTTGAGATAAACATAAAGTCACTTTCTTCTTACCATTTTTTTTAATGAAGAGATGGCTGATATAAATATGAACCTCATATTTATTTTATCAAGTAGATTTCTTGGGGTATCAAGTAGATTTTTTTTAAAAAATCTGAGATGGAGCAGAGAACTTAACATTTTCTGTTGTGGAAAATTATCCTTCATAGTAGAATCTATAGTTTTTCTGTTCCCACTTTTATTGTTGTTTCTTGGTATTACTAAGTATTTCTGTGCAATGAATTCTGTAATCATTACATGAATTATATGCAGTGAGATTCAGAAAAAGTATGTAACAGCTTGCTTAGAGTCGTAAGAAAGTCAACTGCTATGCAAAATGGGGATTAGAAGCCAAGCTTTTTGGTATCTTTGTACAAGGTATTTACCAAACTACCCAACAGGTCACCTTTTGATGTCTCTTTCAAAATGTGAGGCACATCATTAGTAGAAAAAAGTCAAAGAAAGAAGATCAATACATGAGAGGAGAAATGTAGCAACATGATAAATGAAGACTTTAATGAAGAACATAGATTAAAAAGTAGTTAGGTAATATTGTCTTTCTAAAGCTATGTAACCAACAACCCCCAGATCTTAGCTGCCCCCAACAAGCTAATATCTCTCAGAGTGGGCTGATTGGGTTCATATCCCTCCTATAGTTGCAGGAAGGTTGCTGCTGCAGCAAGTGGTATCTGGAAGGACCGCTTAGGATGGATATTCAAGATGGATCCTTTACTCACAAGGCTGGTCCTCAGGTGATGGGAGAACAGACTGGATGTCTTTTGCTCTCCGTATGGCTTCTCCACCTGACAAGCTTGGACCTCCTCACACCACAGCAGCCTCACTGTAGCTGAGCTACTTACATGGCTCTGGCTTCTCCAATGCAAGTGTTCTACTATACCGAGGCTGAAGCCTTGGTTCCTTACCATGTAGCCTTGGGAGTTACACATCCTCACTCCGGCCATATTCTATTGATTAGCAGAAGCTCACAGGAAGGTGGAGTTCATGGGAAGGGCCATCTTCGGAGACAGGCCATCACCGTTAGTAACAGTGCTTCTCTTGCAGGAATCTCTCACATCTTTTCCCCTAAAGTGTATGTTACGTAAAATATATCCATGTATCCCGGAAGACACTGAAGCTCAGGTGGGAGAAAAGTCTTTCTGCTCACAACAATAAAAATCAGTAATTGTATCTTACTACTTTTAGACAATCAAGATGTCCCAATATTTTATCAAGTAATCTAAACAGAAATCTAAAAACACAAAGTAGTGTAGGGAAATTGTGTCTCATCGGACACAATATGTAGGAATTAACTTGATAGAATTGAGAGACATCTTCCAAAATGTATGTAAGACAAGAATTTTTAAATTTCATATTTAAAAACATGATAGTATGTGAAACTAGATAAAAATGTTTTCGTTTCTTATTATATTTCTTTTTCTGTTATTTCATTGGGAAAATTGTGATGGGAGTTTGCAATGACATATTTCAACATGTACTTAATAAGCATGTTTTCATTTGAAATATTTTTCATTTTTGTCCAGTAGAGATGATATGGTAGTAATATTGTTATTAAACTGAAGTATTAAAAGCAAAACTAGAGATAACCCATCTCGAGTTTCCCATAGATAACCCTAGCACATGTACATAATGGCAGAAAATATTCAAAACTATCTGTTAGCTCTCAGTTATTTCTGCTCTGTGAATTCTTTAGCAAGGGGCCATGTTACCACGATGAGGAGACTACGTGCTCCATTGTTGTGAAATGTGTAGTGCATAAATGGAGACGAGGGTCTGTGGGCACAGCAGCTACATTTGACTGATAGGCTTGTGAGGGGAGAACTCCCATCTGAAAAGTCGGTGTACTTGGAGAGAAAGAATGCTTTATTTCGCAATATAACATTGAAATATGTCAAGCACATGAACTGAGACTCGCTGGGCTGATATGCGTTCTGAGAATATAAGAAACAAATTGCTAAGGCTCAGGAACATGCCCATTCTATGAATAGAGATTGACTTTGCTGCCAAGGGAAGCCACTTGCTTGGGTTTTAGGTGACACGTTCCCACTCTTTACTTTACCAAGAAAAAGGTTTGGAAAGCAAACTACTTGAAACGTTTTCCCAGAGGTTTCTAAGGAAAATAAAACCTATCAAGCATCACATTTATTTTAGACATAGTTTCTCTCTGCCTCAGGAAATGCAGCTCTAATGTCATTGGAAGCACCTGTCATCTTCCTTCACCTTTTACTGTCAGGCTATCTGTGCCTTTAAGGGAGGTCACCTTTCTTTGGCATTCTGCTTCATTGTAAGTTTGGAAGCTCAATTTCTTCTTCTAAGCGAGCTGTATGTGAAATTGGAGGCTTCTTCTTTTGCCCCCATTGGCTCCACCCAACATTTCCCACTGCATGGTCAAACTGCTACTCTCAATCATATATTTATCCAAGAAAATATTTCCATATTATGTGATATAAGCATTTCCTTTTTAAATATTGTACATTTGCATTTTATTAAACTATTATTTCTTAAATTCTCACTATGAGGAAGAAACCGGGGTAAAGGAGTCAGGGAGCTAGACTTGCCCTTGCTGCCCCTGAGTGAGGTTAGTTTGGGGGAAAACAAGGCCAGGAAGAAGGCAAAGGGGTTTCTGCATAAACAGAACAGAACTGTGGTCCGGTAATGCTCTGTTAAAAACAACACTGGTGGGGGTTTCCCCATGACATATATAGAGACAGCTTCCCACTATCTCTGAGAATTTGAGCCCAACTCCTCTAAGAAAAAATAAATGCATTGTTTCTGTAATTTTTGTACCCTCTCCCCCCCCCCCCCCCAGATGTTTCCTACCTGGCTTAGGAGAAAATGACCTTTTTGGATTCAGTAAGCAAGGTTGAGATCCTGGCCAGTATGTTTTTGTTTTACTACTCTAGAAACATTTCCTAGAGCCTCTCAAGGTTAATCAAGTACACTGACGGCTTCTATGGAGGTTGCAAAATCTAATTATTATTCCTTGTGGTTACCATGGCAGCTTCCTCAACCCCATGTTTAGAACTCCTTCTGAGAGGGTGAACAAGGTCCACAGCTACGTGCATGTGGAGAGAGTCCCTCTGCCTCTTGTCAGATCCTGAAGGGTCAGAGGAGGAGAGGAAAGAGCCGCTTTGGTTTCAATGACTGCTGAGATCTGAGCTTTCTTTTATTCTAACAACGTTTTGTTGATTACGCAAAAGGCAATGGTTTAATATGCACATTATGTTCAATAGAGTGTCAAGATGAAGTAGAAAAGATTTTATTTGGAAGGGGTGAGGGATAAGGGGAAAATTATTACCACCTTGCTTTGCCTTGAGAGCAGGGATAGATATTCACATTGATCATATATCTTCAGAGAAGAATGAGTAGGACGCCACCTTTATATTTATATCTATAATAATAAAAGTGTAATATGCTAATTAGACTGAGCAGTTGAACAACCTTCTGGACGTCATTCTGGATATCCTTCCGGAAGAAGCCACGGTGGCAGGGCTGAGGCAAAGGTGGATAGGGGCGATCAGGCAGGCAGGTGAGTGGTTAGGGGAGATCAGGCAGGCTGGCCAGTGGTTAGGAGCCAGTGGTCCTGGATTGCAAGGGGGATGTCCAACTGCTGGTTTAGGCCCAATCCCACAGGGGTCCCGGATTGTGAGAGGGTGCAGGCTGGGCTGAGCCCCCTTCCTTCCCCCTCCCCCCTGAGCCTGAATTTTGTGCTGCAGGCCTCTAGTTTATGGATAAAGGGGTAAAGGAGATGGTTTGATAGTAACCATTTATACTCTGACTAGTTTAGCAAATGTAGGCCAATGAGACTCTAACAATACAATAATTCCAAAAGAAGATAGAGACCAGGCTAGTGACCTAGTAGTTTTAAAGAAAGGATCAAGGGTTTTGTTGGTGAGAATTGCTTATGTAACAGGGTGAGGCTGATGCTTTGACGACCACGGAATCTTTACATTTTTAGGAAAAATGACTAAGACTGGGGGACACAACTAAAAACCAACTTATAACTTTTGTGCCCCATGAAAGAAACAGAGGCCTGGACCACTAAGTTCAACTTGCTATGATTATTTTAGCTAAGAGTAGAATTATGTAAGAATGTGACTGAACAGCAGCCATTCCAGGATGTGGGATTATGTTTCCCAGAAGATGCATTGAATTTTCTGGGGTGAAGGTGTGAACATTACTGGTTGCTTACCCCAAAGCCATTTCTCAACCCTTTATACCTTGCAGCCTTCCTAGCTTATAGTCTGTAAAGTTAGGTCTCTTTCACTGCAGAGGTGGTTATTGAATCTAGCCCTCAACATCGATGTGTGAGGGGAAATTTCATAAGGGGAGTTTCTGGAAAAAATCATTTCTAGTTGTTCCTCTTCCCAGCCTTATGTGTGTACATGATGATTTCCGGAGGTTAGGCAGTTATTTTATTTCTGGGAAAGAGGAGGAGGTAGCATGCATGTGGATGTTACCGCGCCTTATAAATAATTCAGAATGGAAAGAAAGCGTGACCTTTACTAAGCCCACCGAGCACTTTCCTGCCTCCAGACTTCAGTTTTACTGACTAAGAAATGCCCTCCTGGTTTAAATAGCTGCTATTTGGATGTTAATACCTGTAGTCAAAATCATTTCTTACTGATAAAGTATGTGTCTGTTTAAGGCATTGGGTGAAAGGCAAAATACATGTGACCATAAAGTTATCGCAAGTGTGGGAACTGGGTTTTTAATTTCCTGTTATCTTCTCAAAGCTCTTTCACTCAAATGTTTATTTGGTTAACAGATTAATTGTCAGAAGTAGACAGGGTTAGTGTTCTGAACACAGCCTTATAAAGGAAGAAACTGGAACACAGAGGTAAAGGGACTTTATCTAAAGCAACAAAGCCTGTGATAGCAGACCTGAGGCCTGAACTAAGTTCTTTGATTCTTTGTCTAAGAACCTCTGCTCGGTTATGTTGCAAGTTAAAAAAAAAAAAAAAAAGGCTTTGTATCACAGAAACTGGATGACAAATGATGCTGATTTTCTGTTATGTTTCAAACTAGGGGCCAGCAATACACTAAAGAAAGCATTTCCACCTAGGTTTTCTCCATGTTCTTTATAGAAGGGAACGCATGCAATTACCCCAGAGAACTACTCTGCTACAACAACCACCTAGATTCTGGCTGCGGCAAATGTGTTTACTGAGTTAGAAATCTCAAACGAAATAGTTTCTAAAAGGAACTAGAGGATGTTGTAGCAGAACCATTATAGCTCTAGTTTTCCTGTTTCTTTCAATTCAGACCCCACCACAGAGTCCCACTCCTTTCTGGGAATGCATGGTTTGCAGAGAGAGAGTCCATCTAGTGTATAGCTACTTGGCAGAAATGCAACAAATTAAAAAGTTTGCACATCAATCCTATAAACCCTTAAATGGACTAATAACTTTTGTAGAAGTCTGTTCATTTCTATACAGAAGAGTCAAGTATAATGTTTTTTTTTTCAAATGGCCTTAAAAATAACAAAAATTTAATATGTATCTATCCATAGTCACTTTAAGTGTGAATGGCTTAAATGCTACAATCAAAAAACATAGGATAGAGTTCCAAATGGCAGTGGAGTAAAGTGGACGCTACACTGATGTGCTCCCAGGACCAAACTGGAATTACAACTGAAATACAGAAACATCATCTGAATAATCAACTGGAGACGAGCTGGAGAGAACCTTGATAACCAAGGATGGAGAGTGGAGACTGCATAGAGTCTGGTAGGAAATGCGGAGGCGTGAAAGGGCTGGCTGGGCTGGCACAGATAGCAGCTGAAGGTTCAGAGAGATCTCAGCTGCAGGGGGCGGGAGGGTTCCCCACTGAGAATTCTGAGGTCTAAACCCCAAATTGGGTTACGCAGTCCAGAGCACCAGAACTGAGAAAAGTGCCCATAAAACATCTGGTTGTGAAAACCAGCAGTGTTGCTGTTTGCCAGAGAAAAATGGATGAAAATGCAGGTACCCGCTTAAAGGGCTAACACACAAAATTTCTTGTGCAGCAAACTGAATTTAGCAATACATTAAAAAGATCATACACCATGATCAAGCGGGATTTATTCCTGGGATGCAAGATCATATACCATGATCAAATGGGATTTATTCCTGGGATGCAAGGATTTATTACAGAGATGTCTGCTTTCACAACTCTTATTCATCACAGTCCTGGAAGCCTAGCCACAGCAATTAGACAACAAGATAAAAATAAAAGGCATCCAAATTGGAAAGGAAGAAGTAAAACTGCACAATATCTGCAAATTGGTAAATGTGATATACCACATAAACAAAATGAAGGAAAAAACCACATGATCATATCAATTGATGCAGACAAAGCATTTTAAAAAATCCAGCACCCATTTATGATAAAAATTCTAAGCAAAGTGGGAAGAGAGCTAACATACACCAACATAATAAATGCCATATATGACAAACCCACAGCCAACATCATACTCAATGGCCAAAAACTAAAAACATTTTCCTTAAGATCAGGAACAAGACAGGATGTCTGCTTTCACGACTCTTATTCAACACAGTACTGGAAATTCTAACCACAGCAATCAGACAAGAAGATAAAAATAAAAGGCATCTGAATTGGAAAGGAAGAAGTAAAACTGTCATTATTCACAGATGATATGATACTGTATAAAGGGAGCCCCAAAGATTCCATGAGAAAACTACTAGAACTGATAAATGAATTTAGTAAAAAAGTAGCAAGATACAAAATTCATATTCAGAAATTGGTGGTATTTTTATATACCAAAAATGAACTATCAGAAAGGGGAACTAAGAAAATATTCTCATTTACAATTGCATTTAAAAAGTAGCTAGGAATAAATATAATTGAGGTTAAAAAATACCTGTATTCAGGAAATTATAAGACACTGAAGAGAGAAATTGAGGAAGATACAAATAAGTGGAAGCATCTACTATGTTCAGGAATAGAAAGAATTAACATCACTTGAATGCCCATTGGACCCAAAGCAATCTATAGATTCAACATAATTCCTATTAAATTACAAGTGGTGTGTTTCACAGAACTAGAACAAATATTCCAAATAATTACATGGGACCACAGAAGACCCTGAATAGTCTCAGCATTCTTTGTTTTTTAATGTATTTTTATTGATTTCAGAGAGGGAAGGAGTGGGCGAGAGAGATATAAACATCAGTGATGAGAGAGAATCATTGATCGGCTGCCTCCTGCACGCCCCCTATTGGGGATCGAGCCTGCAACCCAGGCATGTGCCCTTGATCAGAATCGAACCTGGGACCCTTCAATCCATAAGCCAATGCTCTATCCACTGAGCCAAACCAGCTAGGGCAGTCCCAGCATTCTTGAGAAAGAAGAACAAAGTTGGAGGAATCATGCTACCTGACATCAAACTATGGTACAAGGACATAGTAATCAAAAGAGCATGGTACTGGCATAAAATGAGCATATAGATCAATGTAACAAAATGGAGAGCCCAGAAATAAACCCATGTCTTCATGGTCAATTAATATTTGACAAAGGAGGAAAAAAAACACTGTGGTGTAAAGATAGTCTATTCAATAAATAGTGTGGGGAAATTGGACCAATACAAGCAAGAAAATGAAACTAGACCACCGCCTTACACCATACACAAGAATAAACTCAAAATGAGACATAAATGTAAGACTAAACCATAAAAATCCCAGAAGAAAACATTGGCAGTAAAATTGCAGACATTTCTACTAGCAATATTTTTTTCTGATATATGTCCTTGGGCAAGGGAAACAAAAGAAAAAAATAAACAAACAGGATGACATTAAATTAAAAAAATTTGATTTTTTTAAATTAATGTCAAGGAAATCATCAACAAAATGAAAAGACAAACCATGGAATGGGAGAACATATTTGCCAATGATACATGTATTCAATAAGGGATTAATCTCCAAAACTTAGAAAGAATATATAAAACTCAAACACTAAAAATACAAACAATCCAATTTTAAAAAGGGTAAAGGACCTGAATAGACATTTCTCCAAAGAGGAAATACAGATGGTCAATAGACATGTGAGTCACTAATCATCAGACAAATGCAAATTAAAACCACAATGAGATATCACCTGTCAGAATAGCCATCCTATATAATAAAAGCCTAATATGCAAATCGACCGAATGGCAGAACGACCAGTGGAATGACCAGTCACTATGATGTGCACTGACCACCAGGGGGCAGATGCTCAACACAGGAGCTGACCCCAGCCCACAGGCCCCAGGCCAGCCAAGGCGGGTGCCAGCAGGGGCCCCCTGATAGTCCCACTGGTCACCCCACAGATCAGCCCTGATCACTAGCCAAGCCTAGGGACCCTACCCATGCATGAATTTTGTGCATCAGGCCTCTAGTCATTAATAAATAAACAAACAGGTGCTGGTGAGGATTCAGTGAAAAATAAACCCTGTGTACTGTTGGTGGGAGTTCAGATTGGTGTAGCCACTGTGGAAAGCAGTATGGAGGTTCCTCAAAAAAATGAAAAATGGAACTGCCTTATTACCCAGTAATTCCACTTCTGCAAATACATCTGAAGAAACTGAAGCACGGATTTGAAAGAATATATGCACATTGCAGTGTTATTTACAATAGTTAATATTTAAGGAGCAACTCTAGTGCCCATCAGTAGATGACTGGATTACAAAACAATAAATAAAAGCTGTGGTATACAATGGAATAGTACTCAGCCATAAAAAAGCAAATCTTATCTTTTGCAACAGCATGGATGGACCTGGAAAGTATTATGGTGATTGAAATAAGCCAGTCTGAAAAAGACAAATAACATATATTTTCACTTATATGTAGAATCTAATGAATAAAACAAACAAACAAAATAAAACGGATTCATAAATACAGAAAACAGACCAACAGCTGTTAGAGGGAAGGGATTTGGGGGGTCTTAAGCAAAGGTGAGGGATTAAGCAAAAACAAAAACTCTTAGACACAGAGAACAGTATGGTGATTACCAAAGGAAAAGGGATGTGGATAGTGGTAGAAGAGGGTAAAGGGGTGATAAATAGTGATGGAAGGAGACTTGACTTTGGGTAGTAACACACAATACACTATATAGATGATGTAGTATAGACTTGTACCCCTAAAACCTATATAATTTTATTAATCAATGCCCTCCAATACAGTCAATGAAATAAATAAATAATAACAAAATGCTTTTCTTTTATCCTCGTAATTTGTTTTATTTTGTGATTATCTTTTTATAAAGCAGAAAAAGGTATTAAATGTGCTTTTGAAATGAATGTAATAGTTCAACGAAATAACCCACAACTATAAATTAAATATCCCATATTTTGCCTCACAAATGCATCAGTAATGTTGAGGATAGAACCAGAGGCAGCAAAACTTCTGAAATAAATAGACCCCTACTATAACTTATACTTGGCAGGTGTGTATTTATTGAGAAATTTATCATTTCAGATAATCTGAAAAAAAGGTATTCTTAGTTCCTACTTGGTGTCCCTATAGATTGATTTGGGGGTGGGGCTGGATTAGGGGACTATTTTTAGTATATCAAAAAATATTTGATATGTTATTTTTGCAACACAGTTTGCCACATATAAGCCATGAGATTCGTGATACAGTATACATTCGGATGTTATAGGAGCAATTCCATGTTTTTGTTTTTGTTTTATTTTTATTTTTCAGAGAATAGATTTTTTTCTGAGTAGAAATATCAATAGAGGCTAAAAATGATTTTTTGCTAATAGACACCATTTTAATTTGTGGTTTTAGAACATGGTACAACTTAATCAGTATAGTTCAAACACAACAGTCTGAACCATGACCAGTTGCAACCTTCATTATCCAGTGACTCCCGAAGAAATGAGATAATGTAGAGAAAATGCTGAAACATAGGAATGAGCAAGACCAATTATTGGGAATAAAGTTATGAATTAAGAGAGAAAAGGGAAAGGTTTAGGAATATAAGTAAAATTTTAAAAAATGGAGAGAAAACCCAGCAATAAGCAAAAATCATATTTTTTGCATTGTGTGCTAATTAGCCACATGATGATTAATTTATTTCCAGCAACAATCTATCCTTGCACTTCTGTTGCATATCCCTGTTAGTTCAATACATCTTTTAATATTTTTAACTATTTGGAAAAATGCTCACTCTTTCAGTCATTTATTGCTGAATTGCTTGATTCATTCATTCTTTCTTTATTCAACCAGATATTTGTTAACTGTTTATTGCATTATTTTAATAGAATTAAGCTAAGTCTTAGAAATACAGATAGACACCAAGTCACTTTCCTTATGGCCTGATTGGGAGGAGAGGGGACACGCCAAATATCGGATAAAGAATTAGAAATACCTTTAGAGGTATTCTGATACAGTATATGCAAGACACAAAGAGAGTGTCCTGCTGCAGTCCCTTCTCAGGAGAGCAGTCAGATTAATCCTTCTGAAACATAAGCCAGCTCTTATCGCCCCAGGCTCATTGAGGGCTCCTGCTTTCACTCAAAGTAAAAGCAATGGTCCTTGAAATGGTTTGTGAGGTGCCATAGGCTGGGGTCCCATCTCCTGTTTATCTCCTACTCTCCTCCTTGCTGGCTGCATCCATCTACCCTGTATGGCCTTTGCTCTAACAGCTCCCTCGCTAGAAAGGTTATCTCCTTCACTTTCTCTTTTCAGATATCTTCTCAAATCCCTCTCTCTCAATGAGGCTACACTGAGAACCCAGTTTAATATAGCAAGCTTCCCCTTTCTACACAAACGCTGCTCTATTTTTTAATTTTCCCCACTTAACATACTGCATGATTTATTTACTTATTCTGATTGAAAATGGTTTTTTGTTTATATTTCTCCCCCACAGTGGAAGCTGCATAGAGCAGGGACTCTCTATTTTGTTCACGAGAATATTCCAGCCATGAGAAGTTATAATAGGCATGCAGTAAAATGTCTTTGGATGAAAAGTAAGAGGTTTATTCTGCCTGAGGGACAGGGCGGGAGGAGATTAAGAAAAGGTAGCTGAACAAAATATCAGACATATGTTGTAGTAATATCTTTAACAATACAACTCCTAGGGCAACGGAAACTAAGCAGAAAATAAACAAATGGACTACATCAAAATAAAAGGCTTCTGCACAGCAAAAGAAACCATCAACAAAACAAGAAAGCCCACTGCGCAGGAGAACATATTTGCCAATGTTATATCCGATAAGGGCCTAATCTCCAAAATTTATAGGGAATTCATACATCTTAACAAAAGGAAAATAAACAATTCAATCAAAAAATGGGAAAAAGACTTAAATAAACACTTTTTGAAAGTGGACATACAGAAGGCCAGAGACATCTGAAAATATGCTCAAAGTCTCTAATCATCTGAGAGATGCAAATCAAAATGACAATGAGATACCACCTCATACCTTCAGAATGGCTCTCATCAACAAATCAACAAACGACAGTGCTGGAGAGGATGTGGAGAAAAAGGAACCCTCCTGAACTGCTGGTAGGAATGCAGACTGGGGCAGCCACTGTGGAACTCAAGATGGAACTCCCATTTGACCCAGTGATCCCACTTCTAGGACTATATCCCAAGAAACTAGAAA
The DNA here is from genome assembly GCF_000327345.1 of Myotis davidii. Lineage (NCBI taxonomy): Eukaryota > Metazoa > Chordata > Mammalia > Chiroptera > Vespertilionidae > Myotis > Myotis davidii. Next base: position 288,398 of record NW_006297140.1, on the reverse strand, counting down.
CACCAATCAGAAAGGATATATGCATCCCTATGTTCATGGCAGCACAATTTACAATAACCAAGATTTGGAAACAGCCTAAGTGCCCATCAGCAAATGAGTGGATTAAAAAACAGTAGTACAATATCTTAATCAATAAAGGGAAAAAATAAAAAATAGACCCAGAGACATAGAAGCATTGAATAGTTCATCAATCTTCAGAGGGAAGACAGGGGAGGGTGGGGGGTAAGAGATCAACCAAAGCACTTATATGCATGCATATAAGCATAACCAATGGACACAGATACTCGGGTGTGGGGGCATGTGCTGGGGGCTGGGGATGCCCAATGGGGAAAAAAGGAGACATATGTACTACTATATGTAATACTTTAAACAATAAAGAAAAGATAGTCCACATTAATGACTCATAGTATTTAGACTGGTACTATCAGTAGCTATCTGATAGTCATTCGCAAGGGAAAAAAAAATCTCCCAGGCAGAGAAAGGTGTCTGAGCACAGAAGAGGCTGGAGGTAAATATGTGGAGCTGTGCACATCTGCCTATTGTCCTAGGTCAGTGATCAGAAAGCTACAGCTTGTTGGCCAAATTCAGACGGCACTCCTTTTTTTTTTTGTAAATAAAGTTTTATTGGAACACAGCTATGCCCATTTGTTTAGGCATTACCTATGGCTACTTTCCCACCATGGCAGACAAATTGAGTGGTTGCAACAGAGGATAAGTGGCCCACAAAAGCATTATCTGACTTTTTAAGAAAAAATTTGCTGACCCCTGTCCTGGGAAATAAGGAATAAGGTGAAGGCTTTAGGCTGGAAAACACCATGATATGGAAAAATCATTTTCTAGGCAACTCAGTTTTCGTTGTAAGTCTTCTTCTCAGACTATTTCATTTCTTTCCCTTTTTTGCAAATATGTGTGTAGATGTGTATATTTTTGTTTTTATCAATTTTAAAAAGAAAATTTCACCTTGCACAATATATTTGATCTCTGTTTTATCTTTAACCAGAGTCCCCTTGGTCTTTGTGGATCTTCCTTGTAGCAGTTGCTGCTCATGACTAAGTGGGTGATGCTTTGCAATACATGGAAAATTCATCAAAGAGTGAGGTCTGATGTGAGATGTTCCTAATTAAAAGTCAAAATACCACATGGCTTCCAACATAGGTCAGTTAGTTTTCTATGTCATGATTTGGGTTTGGTTGACTTTCCAATCTTATTTTTATCTTCTTTGGGAGAAACTGGATAAAAACAGTATATGTGGAGACTAAGTTAATTGCTGGGGTGGGCCAAACACAGCTTAATAAAGTAAAATATCTGTTAGAGAGTGAGCTGAGATCATCACACTAATTTCATTTATAAAATTCAAACTAACAAAAGACTATAAAACACTAATGATAGTCAGTTGCCGAATTAGCTCTGCAACACAGTCTTTCCAATTTATTGAAGCACAGTGAGCCATAGTTGCAAACATGGGGCAGCAGGCAGCTTCCTGTTAAAAAATCCATTTTAAGGTTTGGGGTAGATTTAATGATAGCGGTAGTCTAGTATGTGTAGGTTTCTTCTGCAAATGATGCAAGTGATGACTAGAAATTTAAACTATATTAAACATATAAAAATATGTATTTTTTTCTAAAATAATGAGCAAATCCAATAAGGATCTGAGCATGTTTCTCAATAAACACTAACATATTGTTAAAAAGACTTTTGTTTTCTGAAAAAAAGAGGTTTTATTTATTAATCATTTGTCAGTTTTTTACCCAAACTGTTTACTTTGGGTTTATTTACTTATGACTTTGAGAAATAAAAAAAAATATGGAATCTCTTTTAACCATGTAATTTCTAAGATTTTTATGATCATTTGTTAAATTTTCTATCTCTGTAATATTCAGTTTCCATTACAGGATAACCTAAACCATGCAAGACATAATTATGTTGCTGGTTTTAAACTTTACAACCCAGATATATTTACCACCCTCTGCTTTCAGAGGCATCCTGCTGTGCTCTGAAAATCTGAAACTACCCAGGAGAAAAAGGGGAATAAGGCTGAAAGGAGGAGCCCACAGTATGAATGGCCTGAGATTTTCCAGATCAGCACTTCGTGAAATAGGTGACACAAGAATATGGCACATCAGGGATGCACCGTTGGGGATTGCTCAGAACTCCCATCACAAAGCCAGGTCAGCCAGGCAGATGGACACTAGCAGCCTGGGTGATGTGATTCGTAAAAAGAATCCAAGGCCTCTTTGCAACATACAGTGGCTGTAAGCTCAGGCACATACAGTAGATGGTAGATGGAACCATTAGCAGTTAAACTATCTGACTGTCCTTTGTGAATGAATTGAGAAACATAGGGGCCTTTAAGTTGCTACCTCAGGAGGATAAAGTGAGATAGACTCACATACTTGCTTTTGCAGCCCTTTCAAATGAATGCCCTTGAAAACTGACACTGGGATTGAATAGGGGTTGCAATTGATGGGAGGATGTTATCATTCTACCTAATTGTTCATAGATTCTGGTTATTAACTTTACAGGGAATATTTTTTAAAGTGGTTTACTGTGCTTTATAAAAAGTTTAGCATCCTCATATATTGATAATCAATAGAGGAACTCTAGCAAGGCAAAGAACTCTCAAGGAATTAGTAGGTTATTCTCAAGTTGGAGAACAAGCCACCCTTAGCACAAGCCAGGGTTTCCAAGTGAATGCATCATGCTACCTTGATTCTTCTTTCATTCAAGCAAGTTTCCTTTTTAGAGTAACAAATAAATTACTTACACAATTCTTACTCTATTGACCCACAGAGTTCAATCTACTTCATTTTTATTAAATAATTCAAGAAACCACTTGTTCTGACATATATTTTCAAACATCAGTGGAAAGTAGAATAGTACCAGAATTTCAAGTAATTTCATTACTCAGTTTGCAATTATTCTAATAATACGTCTGCTGCTTCAGAAATTCACTCTCCAGATGAAACTTCAAAATGAATAAAAACAATTCGCACTCTTAGCTGTGAATCTGAGTTAACTATTGAAAATGAAAATAGCATGTATTTTTATCACACCATACCTGCTAAGATAGTGATTGGATTATGTATTTAGAGCACAACACCCCAAAAAACCCACTCTTGCTTTTATAATACACTTTTTAGATTCCTGGAAACATCTTACGTGACCTTTTCAAACTTTTCACCTTATGTTCTGGCAGGTTTTGCAGTGGGGAATTGCAAGCTTTAAAGTTTACAAACTTTTCTGTCAGTTACAGAGTTTGCAGCCTAAGGATAATTACTAAATCAATCAAGGCTAGCTTTTCACATCTTTGAAATGGGGAAGTAGCAGTTAAATTATAGGACTACTGTGAAGAACAATTCAGATAATGAATTCAAAGCTCTTGCAGCACAGTATGTATACAAAGTAACCTCACAATTATTATATTATGATCGTTATCAAATAGAAATATATACAATAATCTACTAAGTGATTTATTAGCAATATATACTCCCATTATTTTAGCATTGTTGAGTCTTTCTGCCATTGTTAACACAGTGGAAAATTTATTGTCTGCTCTGCTTAGTTTTACACACACACACACACACACACACACCATCCTTAGTATTTTCCTTTTTCTTTAATGTCAGACATATTGCTCAATGCACAACATAATATTTCATTCCCGTTCATAGTATAATCTATGTCATTGTGCCCTATACCATCAGCCTATAACACAATTTATTTTAAGGAGGTCTTTCTATTTCATATGCTTTTATTTGATGGCTTTCCAAGTTCCTCTCTTCCCTTTTAGCAATTAAACCCTCCTCCATCCCATTTCAAGCAAACCATTACACAGAACTTTGATACATAAAACTGATGCACTTTGAGCTTTTAGTAAAGTTGAAGTAATGGATCTAGGGATCCTTATTCACTTTTCCCTCCTTCCTGCCTACACACCTGCCCCCACCACATCCCTGAGTCATTCTGGACACCCTAGGCACAACAAAAACTGTTTGAAGACTGCCATTTTCATCAGCCCATTGGGTACCTTTCCCCTGTGTTGTGTTAACATAGTGACACAAACTCTACCTAATACAGTAACACAACATTCAGGAAATAGCACAACATTCAAGAAATACCACAACATTTAGGAAATAACAACACCAAATATCATTTTTAATAGTGCATTCAATGTGCCAGCATTTTTAATCTATCCATGTTCATCATAGGATCCACATATGTTTCTATTTAATTACTGGTCTGCTTTTATCTAAATACTGGAGGCCGGGTGCACAAAATTCATGCACTCAGGGGTGGGGTCCCTCAGCCCTGATTGTGAGAGGGCACAGGCTAGGGATTCCACTGGTGCATGATTGGGCCAGGAAAGGATGAGGGAGGTTGGCAAGCTGGGGAGGGACTGTGGGAGGGCTCCAGGGTCTGTCTGGCCCATATTGCTTAATCCCAATGGTGTGGAACTCAGCAGCACCTTTCAGAGCGTCTGGCCCCTGGTGGTCAGTGCACATCATAGGGATTGGTTGACCAGTCAACTGTCTGCCCCCTGGTGGTCAGTGCACATCATAGTGAGCAGTTGAGTGGCCTTAGCATGTCATTAGCATATTACACTTTGATTGATTGAATGGCCAACCAGACAACTGGACACTTAGCATATTAAGCTTTTATTATCTGCACTAATAAAAGACAAACATGCAAATTGACCATACATTCACTATGCCTTAAGCCACGCCCACCATCTAATCAGAGCAACTATATGCAAGTTAACCCAACCAAGATGGCGGCCGGCAGCCACAGAGCTGGAGCAAGCAGGAGGCTTGGGTTGCCCCTGGTGATGGAAGAAGCCAAGCTTTCCTCCCGCTCACCCTGGCTTGCTCTGAGCTCCTCTCAAGGCTACAAAGTTTCAATTATAGAAGGTAAATAAATCCCAGAAAAAAAAAGAAAAAGTAAAAAAGGAGA
>NW_006297140.1:271236-282976 GCF_000327345.1 Myotis davidii | reverse complement strand
GGCTGCCAGGCTGCCAGAGGGATGTCGGACTGCCAGCTTGGGCCCAATCCCCCAGGGAGCGGGCCTAAGCCAGCAGGTGGTCATCCTCCGAGGGTTCCCAGACTGCGAGGGGCACAGGCCAGACTGAGGGACACCCCCTGAGTGCAGAAATTTTTGTGCACCAGGCCTCTAGTATAGGATGTAAAAGCCTAAGTAATCATTATGACCCAATGCCCAAAACAACCGGTTGACCGGTCGCTATGATATGCACTAATCACCAGAAGGCAGATGCTCAATGCAGGAGCTGCTCCCTGGTGGACAGTGTGCTCCCACAGCAGAATCACTGCTCAGCCAGAAGTTCGGCTCATGGCTGGAAAGCACAGCTGCGGCGATGGGAGCCTCTCTTGCCTTCACAGCAGCTACCAAGCAGCAGTGGCAGAGGCAGATGCAGTGGGGCCAGGATGAGTGGCAGTGGAGCTGCACCTGGCCCTGGTTGGGGCTCCTTCCTGGTCTGCCACTTTGGCACTGCCACATCCTCCGAGGGGGTCCCAGATTGCGAGAGGGCACAGGCCAGGCTGAAGGACCCCGTACAGGAATATGTGCACCAGGCTTCTAGTCCTATATAATAAAGAGGGACTATGCAAATTGACTGTCATGTTGTCACAAAGATGGTGGTGCCCATAGCCACAAGATGGTCATGCCCAGTCCCCTCAGCCCCACTGGAGTCCCTCAGTCCTTTCAGCCCCACCAGGGGAGGGGGGGTGGCAGGTGTGCAGTGTGGCCAGACCTGCCCTCAGCCCCCTAGCCCCCCCAAGGCCAGCCCAAGGTGCAGGCAAGCCTTGAATGGCAGCTGCCCAGCTGACACCCAAGGATCAGGCAAGCCTCAAATGGCGGCTGCCCAGCTGCCCAGGGCCGCCTGAGGCTCAGGTAATCAAGGCTGGCCAAGGCTTGCACTGTTGGCAGTGGCAGCAGGAGAACTGTGATGGGGGCATCGCCTTCCCCTGATAGTCAGGTCGCCTCCCGCCCCTGAGAGCTCCCAGACTGTGAGTAGGGGGCAGGCCAGGCTGAGAGACCACCCCCTCCAGTGCATGAATTTTCATGCACCGGGCCTCTAGTATGTAAATAATAATCCTGGCTTCCACGTGTGCAATTTTAACTTTTTTGGTTGATGTTTATCATGTTTCTATAAAGCCATTTTTCTAGCCTTTTAAGGTCACGCTGAGCATCAGTTCTACATTTTCTACAACCCTGTCCTACATGCAGACTGTCTGCCTTTTTGTGACCATCAAGATAAATTTGACCTGATGCCAGTTGACCCCCAAAATTACCAAAATCACCGGGTTGATCATACTTCCCTATAACTTTTGTTTACTGTATTTTCTACACACTTAAATTTTTATTATGACAATTAAATGCAAATGACTGGAGGCTCTTCTTCCTATCAGGAGAGGAACATCACTCTCACATCAGAGAAAACACGCTTCTCCTCTTCTGCCCATTCACTTTAAAATTATATTCAGACTAGGGACTTACTCTCTATCAAGAAAGAGGGAAAGCATTGAGATTCATGCAGTGTTGAAAATGAAAACAAACACACATGCCATCAATTTACTCTATCATTTTTGATTGCTAGAACATCCTCCTTGGGAAACCTTAATTACAAATTTTGCATTTTGGAAAGGCATAAGGCGTTGCTCATACTTCCAGTAGTGGCAAATATAAAGTTGTTTCAAATGAGCAAAATTTAGGTTCCTGTCTCTGTACCTCATTAGCATTAGCAAGTTCCAGTCTCATAGCAACCCAGATCTGATGATGAACACCTGCCAGCCCAGATGGTTTAGGGAGGAAATTTTCAGCTAAATGAAATAAAGTTCTGTTGTTGAGCTGTCCAAGCTGTTATTTAACAGGGAGGCAGTGAGAACTCTGAAATGTTATTTTTGTGGGATCTTAACAAACAAGTATCTTCAAGTTGTCATGTTCAATTGCCGTCACTTCTAATGTCTAGTGCCCCTACTTTTTAAATTTGTGAAAATAATATGTAGTTATTATGTCTTTATACCTATTACAAATAGATTGGATATCAAATGGTACGAACACAGCAGTGTAGCAAAATCAATAGCACCTGCACAATTATAAAACAAACGCTTATATTTTCATATCTGCTTTGAAATAAATCCAAACCTGTCTTCTGATGAACTGGCTGAAATCCAAAAGAAATCCAAATATTCTAAATAAGATCTTTTATTGTTGTTGTTGTTTTGTTGTTAATCCTCACCAGGGGACATTTTTTTCCCCCCAGGGATCGAGCCTGCAACCCAGGCTCATGCCCCCACATGAATTGAACAGCAACCATTTAGTCTGAGGGCCAATGTTCTATCCACTGAGCAAAACTGGCTAAGGCTGAATAAGATCTTAAATCAATAGTGAGTTAACCAACCCAGCCCACAGTACTTTCTCCCTCATTCAAACTTCACTGTTTTGTGCCAATAAATTGGCAGAGGGAAGTGTGTAGCCAGAGAGAAATGGCTGGATGGCTATTGGTCTTCCTTGTTCTGTTGCTACTATTTCTGTGACCTGATTAAACCATTTAATCTGAATCTTCTCATCTGTAAAATAATTTGTACTGAATACTTAGATTTTTTTCTACTGTGGAAATAAAACTTGCTTCAGTTTTTAAATATGTGCATAGTTTCTTCACACAAAAGTGACCTCTCCAGGACAAGAACTTTATATCCCCAACCAGTGGCACAGAGCTTTGCACACAACTGATGCTCCACAAATATTAGTTCCCTCATTGATTTCCCCTTCAGTTAATGGAAAGTATAAAGATCATGGACTTGGGTAGATGATTTACTGTTTCTTAGCTCTGTGATCTTGGGAAAATTACCCACATTTATTGATCCTCTATTTCCTCATTTGTACTTACCTTATGAGGTTGGTAAGAGAGCTTAGCAAATTGACATACACGTGTACTGTGTACTCACTAAACATGATTGCCTGTGTTTCCTGTGGCTAGCATGAAACTTTGCATAGGGTTGATATTTGGGGTTGAAGAAAACTGGAAAATTTGGGTTCATATATGGATTTTTCACTTTCTAGCCTTGTGACATTGTGAAAGTTATTTCATCTATTTCTTCGTTTCTCCAACTTTAATGGAGACAATGTCAGTATACACTGCATAGGACTTTACTTATGAAGAGTAAATGGATTTAACATACGTAAATTACTTAAAGAGCACCAGACAAGGATTACTAGGTTTAGATCTTAGTTTCAAGGATAAAAATAGCCTTTTTTTAGAGTTGTAAAGGAAATATGCTTATTATTAATCATTAGAGGCCTAGTGCACGAATTCATGCATGGGTGGGGTCCAGCCAGCCTGCCTTGATCAGGGTGAGCGGGCTGATCAGGGGTGGGGCCAGCCTTGGGCAGTTGGCCAGCTGGCCCCACCACCTGGTCAAACTCCTGGTTGAACTCCTGGTGGAGGGCACAATTTGCATATTAGCCTTTTATTATATAGGATGTTCAAAATAAGTATAACAATTATCTTTGAATTTGTCAGATTGTATAAAATATACTTCCTATAAAATAACAGATTAATGTGTAATTTTAAAACAAGTCTTTATCATTTACCTTTCTTAATGATATGCTAATCAATATTTAAAAAAATGAAAATAATTTTTTTGTTTATTCTTTAAACATTATGTTCATTTCTATCCATTTAATCCATGAATACTGCATACTTCTTCAAGATACTCTAATGATGGTTGAAATCTTTTTAATACCATCAAATTCTGTCAGGTTTTTCACTTCAATGATACATGAAATTTATAAACATGGACTACATGCACTTTTTCATCTGTTTAGCTCTCAGCCTTCCATTTAATTTCCTAGGGTGGTGCCAAATGCTCACATTTGTGTACTTTCTCCTAATCCTGTAGTCGGATTGCATATTTTCATGTGTTCACTGGCTGTCTGCAAAAACTCATACTTCCTGCTCTCCAAGAATGGGCCCAGGGTTTTAGGTGTACAGAGCATTGGCCCTTTGGCCAGTTTGAGTAAGAACACAGGTAAAGTGAGACTCTTTCTCTTTCTCTCTTCAGTGCATCTAACTGCATGTTTTTTGCCCCAGAAGCTCCAGGAACTTCTTTGCTGGACTCTCAGACTTCCACACAATCACTTTTTGTGAGTGATTGTCAAAATATGTGTTCTTTGGGGTTGGGAGGAGATAGTAAACATTCCAATTCTGCCATTTTTCTCAGTAAAGATTTGTTTTTACTAGTAAGCTAAACATATGGAAATGAGGCCAACAGAGAGGAGGATCATTCTGAAATGATGGTTGTAGTAATTCTTTAGCTGTTTCTAACTTCTAAGAATGACTGGAGTGAATGTCCTTACTATTTAAATTTGCTTTATCTTTCAAATGCTGATAAGTTTTAAGGATCCACAAATGGGTAAAAGTACTATCAATGTCTCATATATTATTAATATTCCCCCTTTAGTCAGATTCCTCTAGAGCAGTGGTTCTCAACCTTCCTAATGCCGCGACCCTTTAATGCAGTTCTTCATGTTGTGGTGACCCCCAATTTCATTATTACAAATTGAACGTAATTAAAGCATAGTGATTAATCACAAAAACAATAAGTAATTATATATGTGTTTTCTGATGGTCTTAGGCGACCCCTGTGAAAGAGTTGTTTGACCCCCAAAGGGGTCGCGACCCACAGATTGAGAACTGCTCTAGAGAAACAGAACCAATAAGATGTAATCAATAATGTGTGTGTGTGTGTGTGTGTGTGTGTGTGTGTGTGTGTGTGTGTATCTTCAACTCATTGGATGAGGCTCTGATATTAAAGATGGTAATCTGCTTTATTCAAAGTCTACTAATTTAAATGCTGGGCAAATGTAAAAAATATCTTCACAGCAACTTCTAGAGAGGTGTTTGGCCATAAAATTGGGCACCATAGCCTTGCCATGTTGACGTAGAAGGTAAGCCATCACACTGCCTTTTATACTCAGTCCTTTTGGGGACTTTATTCCATTTTACTCTCTGATTTCACTCTCACTTCTATTTCTCCACTGCTCTCACAGTGTTTATTTGCATATCAGTATTTTTTTCTTTTTCTCCATAATAAATATCTTTCTCTTTCCATTTTCTTTTTTTTAATTTTGTAAGGTATTTATTTTTCTGGAACCCTCTTTCCAGTGATTAATGAAACATTTTTTGTTTTAAAACTGTCACTGATTTTCTCTGTTGAAACCTGTTTGTCATCCTATTAATGTTTTCCCTCCCACTTCTGAGTGCCACTCTCATCATCTACATTTGTATGGAGCTTTCACTGCTTCCTTTCCAGTGGTTCTCAACCTTCTGGCCCTTTAAATCCTCATGTTGTGACCCAACCATAAATTATTTTCGTTGCTACTTCATAACTGTAATGTTGCTACTGTTCTGAATCGTAATGTAAATATCTGATATGCAGGATGGTCTTAGGCGACCCCTGTGAAAGGGTCGTTAGACCGCCAAAGGGGTCGCGACCCACAGGTTGAGAACCGCTGCCAAACACCTTTCACATATCCATTCAAGATGCCGAAAAGTTATTCAGTGTCTTCAACTGTCTTCCCCCTTCATCACGAAGTTTCTCATTTAGTATATTTTAAAGCTAGTAAGGGTCCTTTCAAACTTTTGCACCCAACATATTTCTGTATCAGCCAAAGCTCTTCACACCTTATATCTTACTAGAAGCCCGGTGCACAAATTTGTGCACAGATGGGGTCCCTCAGGGTGGCCTCCAGGGATCAGGCCAAAACCTGCAGTCCAGCACCGCCTTCAGCTCCTACCTGCCGTTCCCATTCATCCCGGCCTCACTGTGCCTGCTGCAGGCTCGCACCCAATCAATCCCGATCGGGAGAGGCTCGCGCTGCCACAGCAGCTCTCACCAGCCAGGAGCCCTGTGTCTGGTACCCACCCAAGGGGAGTGGCCTGCGGGATCGGGCTGAAACTGGCTTTCCAACATCCCCCAAAGGGTCCTGGATTGTGAGAGGGTGCAGGCCAGGCTGAGGGACCCCACCAGTGCACAGTTGGGCCAGGGAGGGACTGCGGGAGGACTCCAGAGTGTGTCCAGCCTATCTCATTCAGCCCCAATTGGCCAGACCCCAGCAAGCTAACCTACTGGTTGGAGTATCTGCCCCCTAGTTGTCAGTGCACATTATAGCGACTGGCTGACCAGTTGACTGTCTGCCCCCTGGTGGTCAATGCACATCATAGCAAGCAGTTGAACAGCCTTAGCATATCTTTAGCATATTATGCTTTGATTGATTATTTGGTTGTTCTGCCGTTTGGTGTATTTGCATATTATCCTTTTATTATATAGAACTAGAGACCCCGTGCACAAAATTCGTGCACTGGGTGGGGAGTGTCCCTCAGCCCAGCCTTCACCCCTCTCCAATCTGGGACCCTCGGGGGATTCCGGCTGCTCTATGGAATTGGGCCTAAACCAGCAGCCGGACATCCCTCTCACAATCCAGGTCTGCTGGTTCCCAACCGCTCACCTGCCTGCCTGCCTGATTGCCCCCTAACCAGTCCCCTGCCTGCCCGGTCGCCCCTAACTGCCCTCCCCTGCAGGCCTGGTTGTCCCTAACTGCCCTCCCCTGCTGGCCATCATGTGGTGGCCATCTTGTGACAACATGGGGTGGCCATCTTGTGATGACATGGTGGTGGCCATCTTGTGAGGGTGTGATGGTCAAGTTGCATATTACCTCTATATTATATAGGATTACCTATCTCTGCTGCTGTCTTCTGGCACTGGTCCTCTTTATCTGGGTTAGCAATTCACATTGAGAATCCCATTCCCCCTATTTCCTCAGCAGCCAAGGCTTTACTGAGTCCCTGGCAAGACTCCTCTTTTTCTTTGAAAATCAGTCTTACCTTGGTGATATCAATTTACTCCAACTGAAATCCAATGTTTTGATTCACTTTTTCTTTGTTCTCACTTTCCCATTTCCTTAGTATCAACACACAGCACTATTCTCCTCTGCCATGCTTATGACGGGGTAAAGTCATATCTGTTTTCTTTCTCTCCCCACCCCCCATTTTCTATAATATTTAATAATGCTCTTTACCGCAACTTTCAAAAATATTTTCCATTTACTTTTAAAACCAGCTTTTGTTTATGATCTTCTGATCCTCAGCATTGGCTCTGCAATCTTCTCATGCGGATCCATCCACTGTTCTGCTGCCTAACATATTCTTTTCAGTGACGCAGTCAATCTTCTTCTTTTCCTTCACTTGTTTTAAAACTTCTTAAGTTTTTCAAAAATTAACTTTCTCTAGGCATAATACCCACACATAGCTTATCAATAGATATTCTAATCAATAATAAGATTAATTATTATAAATGATTTTTATTATTTCTATCTATATTTTTAATTCTTTTTTAAATTTTTCCTCACAGGTGTCATTCTTTGTCATTTAAATTATTTCATTCACACCATCTTTATCTGGCTTCGAATTTTTTAAAATAGATTTTTATTGATTACAGAGAGGAAGGGAGAGGGAGAGATAGAAATATCAATGATGAGAGAATCATTGATTGACTGCTTCCTGCGCGGTCCCTAATGGGGATTGAGTCCATGGTCCGGGCATGTGCCCAGACCAGGAATCAAATTGATAGGCAATTTTTGTGGACTGGAACCTGGATTCTTTGTCTGCTGGAGTCAAAGAATGAATCTATGGACAGAAGGTAGCATAGCAAAGGTAGAGATTTATTAAAGAACAAGTACAGATGCCCACGTGGGGAGAGGGAGAGAGTCCCACAGAATGGACTCCCACATGGGGAGGGGGAAAGGGTCCCAACAACTTCTTGTTTCCATGGTTTATAAAGGCTGAAGTTCCTGTGTCCTGATATCCCCTCTGATTGGTCGATATTCTCTTTCGAATTGGTTACTATAGTGACTCCTGAGGCCCTCTTCCCTCACTGTCCTATTCCTTCTGGGCTTTCTTCTTCCTTCTTTATTTTTTAAATATAGACCTTTTTTGGCTACTTACACTTCCCTTGTCTTATGGAAATACACTTGTTGCTGCTCCCTTGTCTTATGGAAATGTAACTGCACCTGGCTTTCTTGTGATATGGAAATGTACCTTCTCCCAGTCTGTAGCCCTGTGTTTTTTTTCCCCTGTACCCCAATTCTAAAAATTCCCTAAACCTGCCTATATTCCCTTAAAATTCTTTTTTCAAAATCATGACCTCCTGGTTCCATAGGTTGATGTTCAACCAATGGGTCACATTGGATGGGCCTCTACTGTGGTTTTGAAGTTGGTCTTCTATACCTATTTGGCCTAAAGATTTATGTGAAAAAAATATTACATATAAAAATTAAGATTCTGAAACTAGCATATTTAATTTGGAGATTTTATAAAAATGCAGAGAATAACAGATGTAACATCACAGTACCTATGACTTTCTATGATGTGTTCTCCAAAACTAATCCACCCATCATTAATATGTTCTCAAAAACCACCATCATGTGTTATAAATAACTAAAAATGTTCTCAGTAAAATTCAGACAGGAGTGTTACCTATATTATTTTACACTAGGGGCCCAGTGCACGAATTCGTGTACCTTGAAAGGACCTGTGGGCTGCAAGGCTGTGGTAGGCACAGGGGCGAGTCTCAGCCCATCCTCCATGACCCTGCCCAGCCCCTCCCACCAATGCCCCGGTCCCCTGTCTGCTGGCAGCCTCACTCCTGCTGCTGCCACTCCCATGCACTGACAGCTTGGAGCCATTGGGGCCAGTGCTAGCAGCGGGTGTAAGAGGCGGCTGCTGCCCCAATATCCCCTCAGGAGCAGGGGGAAGTGGAAAAACCCTCAGGGGCAATCAGAGTTGGCAGCTGCCGCTTGCACTCGCTGATGGAACTGAGTGATCATGACCGGCGCCAGGCACCAGCAGGAGGTGCGAGCAGGGTCAGTGCTGGCAGCAGGTGTGAGTGCCAGGCAGGACCACAGTGCGCGGGAGCAAAGAATTTTTAGTAACCACCAGAGGTTTAGTAACCGCCCCAATGATAGCAACCAGCGTCCTGCCTTGGTCTGGCACCCCTGCTCACCTGCTCCATCATCCTGCCATGGCCAACACCCGCCATGTTCCACACACACCCCCTGGTGGTCAGCACACATCATAGCGACCAGTTGTTCGGTTGTTCTGGTTGTTCCACCATTTGGTCTATTTGCATATTAGCCTTTTATTATATAAGATTGTTCTGAAGGTGCTGAAGGAGAATATAGGGGGAAACCTGGGGGCGGGGGGGGAGGGGTTAGCAATCTCAATCTGTGCCCGTGGCCAGTATCCTAATGCACATTCTGGTTAGCCTATAATTAAGTCACTGCCCCTTCCTTAGGCAAAAATCTTTTTTCCTAAATACTCCCAGTTTACAAGGGCCATAAATCAAGAATTTAGCAGCCTAGCCAGAGGGGAGGTCACTGGCACCACCAGGCCAGGCCTCTGGATTCAATCTCACTTCCCCCATCTCAACCCACAGAGGGACTATGCCTGGAAGATAGGAAACAAAGAATTTATAAATATATATAAGGAATAATCTCATTGTAGGAGGTGCTCAGGCTTTGGAAACAGACTCCCCTGAGTCACTGTACTAGTACATCTGCAAATAAAGGGTTTTTCCTGAATCTTCTGAGTATTCATTGTGTTTTTTGGTCGCCTGGTAAATTCTGCAACTATGCCAGATCAAATAATTAGAGAAGAAAAAGAAAGTATAATGAAATGATAAAACATTATTATTATTTGCATATGATATATTTATAAAATAAAAACCCAAGCTAATTATTATAAATTAACAGCAAGAGTTACAACAAAAGGTCTGGTGGAAGGGAAAGAAAACATTTCAGTTCTAATAACTCTTATCGAAATAGAATTTTTCTCCTTAAAATCACCCTTATGCTTATGAAAGAGAAAAATTAAGACAAATTTATCTATTGCATTCTATTTGGCCTGATCGTTTGCATAAACACAACAAGAATAGTAACTGACTGCCTTTGCCAGAATTCATGATTGAGTCTCAATGCCAAGCCATCCAGCTGCCATCAGGCCTGCCTGCAGTATCTGCTGGGCTAGGTGAATTCCTACCTGCAATGGCTCCACTCAGGCTCACGCCTTAGGCTTCAAGGCCCATCTCAGCAGACCTCCTACTTGTCATGGCCTAGAGTTCATGGGGGTTCCACAAGGACACAGAGGCACCCCCATTGCTCCCCTTCCACTCTGATCAACCACCAGTGATGGCAGGGTACACTGCTCCAGTGCCATCCATTTTCAGGGCTACCAAGACACCAGGCTTTCTCCATGGCACTCCTATTGGCTTCAAGTCTTCAGAGTCCAGACAGGACACTTTAAAACATGACACTCCAGTCGAAGTTTTCAGTCAATAAAACCACCATTGGAAACTGGTCTTATTGAATTTATGCAAAGAAATGCATTGCCATGATTTATTCATTAATAACTGCCAATTTCAGAGGGGATCATAGAGGGAGAAAAATACACTAACTTGCTTTAGGTCTTCTGATTTTCCTTGCCAGTCCTTTCCATGGACTCTTCAGAAGATGTAATACTTTTCCAAATGCATTATAACAAAACAGTAACTGTCTCCAAATGACAAGAAGAAATTTAAAATGACATGATTATGGATTTCATTATAATGCAGATGACATGTAATGTTGTCCTTTCTGTAAAACCCAACATTCTATAATATTATAACTAAAAATAATTAGTTATAACTGTATTTGACAAAGGTTCCCATGTACCTTCAGTATAAAATTTCCCTTCATGAGAGAGAAAACAAACATTTGAAGCATTTCAGAGCCTATTGGGATGACCAGAAGCCAATTCTAGGTCCAGAGAATTTTTTTTTTAATTCAAACCCTTGAAGGATTATCAAACTTGATTTTACCAAAAGATTAAATATTAAAGTCTATTAGACAGGAACATAGGCCAGCAAACTTCAGTTCCTATGATTAAGAGATTTTTTAAATTTTTTATTTATTAAATACCTGATTAACATAAAATAATTATTTTACCAGAAAAGAACTAACCAAAACAAGGCTTATTTTCTAACTTCATTTGTCCTTGGGTGTGGACAGAAAATGACACTAATTGGATTTCTCCCATTAGTCTCCCTGAGTACTTTGGCATAAGCTATTTACCCTCTGTTTAGGAAGGCAAAATACAAATCATTACTCTTAAGTGTCCTTGGTTTAGGGGAGACAGAGTTTTCTAGATGGTTGTAAACTACTGTTTAATATCTCAGTTCCCCTGTTCTGCTTGTCCTGGCTTACTGGCCTGTATCATTTAATCAATTTCCTTTTAACTTTTCTTTTTATAAACTTCTTATAACTTCCACAGACATTCTTATAACTTTCAGAAACATTTTTATAACTTCCAGAAGTAAACACCTTTAGAAACCACCTTCTTTTTCCTTCAAAATGCATAACCATGCCTCAGTCCTTCCATTAAGTATTTCTACTCTAATAGTCTTTCTTTCTATCATACCTTCAGTAACTTGTACACACCTTTTCTTTCTTTAAAATGTATTAGAATTCTTCACTCTTACAAAGCTTAATTTTTCAATGATTACCAAAAAAGTAAACAGCCAGCATTTCTTAGATTAACATTTATGAACACACTTTAAATGTACTCTTACTTTCAAAAAAATATACCTTCAACAAAGTACAAGAGACTTTCTGTAATAAAAGCTAAGAGCAG
>NW_006297140.1:252945-270942 GCF_000327345.1 Myotis davidii | reverse complement strand
TTTCTCATTTGATGTTTTAGTCTTGGTAAATTCAGAAGACCCTTCTTTGCCTTATTCAGGTTCTGAGTCCCCCTGGGGCTCCCGGGTTTGGAAGTCTTACATCTGCTGGAAGCACACCAGGGCCAGCCAGGTGCTCCCTTTCCCAGATAGTCATAGCCGACTTTCAAATCATTCCCCTTCTTTTAGTCTAGCTAGTCAGTGCGTCTTCCAGCAGAGGTTTTAACTTTTTTTTTTTTACGGCTCCAACTCCTTTTGCAGACTAGGAAAAGCTGGTTTCTGGTGGCACAGTGGCCTCATGGTGGTTGGAGTCTTATCAGCATAGCTCTCCTCCCAAGGGGGAGGGTGGGATTGTAATTGCCATCTTGGCTGGTCCCTCAGATCATCCCTAGGTCGCACAGGGAGGGGAAGGAAGGACAAGGGTCTCATTGCCCTTGTTCTCTTTTAGGCTTTTCTGCCTTCACAGGAAGAAGGACTGGCCCCTCCTCCAACAGAGAGCACAGCCAGTCTCCTCTTGAGTGTCTGGACTTTCATTATTAACATGTCTATAATTATTACCGAAAGGCTTTATCATAAATGCTTTACTTTAGTTACATTTATTTATTATATCTTAACAACTTTGAGAATTTAAAGCCAATTATTACCTAAAGCATTACTCTTGTTATCCAACCCAGCCTGCATAGCTTACTTCCTTCTATAATTTCAAGTATATTGTATTGGTCTAATTTAATTCAAAAATATTTCTTTTTAGGGAGAGAGAATAAATCTTTGCATCACCTTCAGATGTCACAAAGCTGTCTCTCAGTTAAATTCTTGAAATACTACATTCAGAAAAGCTGTCAAATATACCCAATTTAAAGATTATTAAAACTTCAACCGATTTTAATATTAACGATTTAGTCTTGACCACAGAACTAATCCTTTTCTAATCAGGCCAATAAAATATTACATCTTAAAGTTCCTCTGCTGAATATCTGATGTAGTTTAAGAAGCACCCAGCAACCTCACTCTGCCAGGCTCGGGGCCGAAACCTCTTGCTTCTCAGCTTAAGAGTAAAATGGCCTTTTTGTTGTTATTGTTGTTGTTCTTTTCTTCCTCCCTCTCCCCTCCTTTCTGCATTAACCATTTACTCTGGCCTTGGCAGGGGAGATAAGGGCCTGTTGGTAACAGGCAGGCTATAAAGTAGCTAGTGCTTATTTGTTTAAACTTCCCCGAGATCTTTATGACCCTTTTACAGCTCTTACAAATAGTCTTAGAATCTTAAAATTTTTAACCCAGCCCAGCAAAATCATAAACCAGGGAAGAGCAAATTAAAGTTCCTACAAATTAGAAAGCCAAAATTACACTACAGACATGCAGACAGAAATCTCACTAGCTAAGAGTTTCTGATGGGCTAACATCCTGACAGAAAGAGCAAGATGAATCCCCAAAAATAAGGATTCCTGGAAGCTGCTGGGATGTCCTTAATCTCTGTCATCTGTTCAGCCTCACCACACACAACTGGGCTTCTCTCGAAGCTAGGTGGGACTTGCCCCATCTTTAAACAAATTAAACAAACAACAAAGAGTCATAAAATATCAACAAACTCTCATGTTTCCCATCCTCGGGCATAAGCTGGGGGCCCCTGATTTCCCAGAGAGACATTGCATTTCAGGCAGTGGTCTGGGCTGCCTTAATTTTCTTTAGCACACATTCTAAGGCAGCAGCTTTAGAGGGACTACTTCCCATGTTTGCAGTTAAACCATGGAATCCCTCCCCGTTAGCAGAGACACAGGACAACACAAGGTAGCTTTCGCTTCATGCAGGTTCTCACACTCACATTCACACACCAGTCAGTCTGAGATTTTTGTTTGTTTTTGTTTTGTTTTTTTAAAAATATATTTTATTGATTTTTTACAGAGAGGAAGGGAGAGAGATGGAGAGTTA
The DNA here is from genome assembly GCF_000327345.1 of Myotis davidii. Taxonomy (NCBI): domain Eukaryota; kingdom Metazoa; phylum Chordata; class Mammalia; order Chiroptera; family Vespertilionidae; genus Myotis; species Myotis davidii. Next base: position 269,019 of record NW_006297140.1, on the reverse strand, counting down.
GAAACATTGATGAGAGAGAAACATCAATCAGCCGCCTCCTGCACACCCCCTACTGGGGATGTGCCCGCAACCAAGGTACACGCCCTTGATCGGAATCGAACCTGGGACCCTTCAGTCCGCAGACCGACACTCTATCCACTGAGCCAAACCAGTTAGGGCTCAGTCTGAGTTTTTACTTCCACCCACGGAAAGTCCCTGAACCAAGGCAAATAATTTGCCTCAGTAGTGATCAGCAACTTTTTCTGCCCCTAAAGGCAGGCCTGAACTTGAACTGGTCCCCCCGGGGCAAAACTCACTGGTCAGATGTCTGGTTCCAGAAAGGACTTCCCTGTCCTTGGAGTCCACTGGAGCGCTAGCAGGGCCCCGGTCGTCTGGGCCCGATGAGGACTGGGACCCAGTAAATCACTGGAGGTGTGTCTTCCCCTCACCAGGAGCTCGGTCAAGTGGGCCCACCCACCTGTTCTTGAGCAGCAGTACCTCAAGGGGGCAACTTTGACTGTGTGTTTCTCAGTCAGGTAAACCATTTTTAAAGTTACAGAATTTACCAGGTGACCAAAAAATACACAGAGTACTCAGAGATTCAGGATAAACCCATTCATTTTCAGTTGTGTCACATGTACTAGTACAGTGACTCAGGGGAGCCTGTTTCCAACTCCTGAGCTCCGAATGTGGAGGAAGATTTCCCTTTATACTCTTTGGTTTCTTTGTCCCCCAGATATGGATCAGACTTCCGGACCTATTGAGGGCTTTGCAAAAAGCCCCGTGTGTTGGGATGGAGGACGTGAGACCACACCGAAGGCCTATCCTGGCACCAGTGCTGATAACCCCCTCCGAGGGTTCTGTATGGTTCATGGTTTATGGCCTCTGTAAAATGTGAGTATTTAGGTAAACAGGTCTTGCAAGTCCAGGTAATTAAGGAAGGGGCAGTGACTTGATTATAGGCTAACAAGAATGTGCATTAGGGATACTGATTAACTAGGTACAGAGTTAGATTGCTAGTGCTCTCCCAAAAATGTATTTTTATGTTCCCCATAAGTAGAACCCAAATATCTAGGGCATGTGTGAATGAGCTTAAAAAAGCTTGAACCCTAGATTTTCCTGAACTGAGTTGTCAGAAATTGTCTTCAACTCCATTTTTATTTTCTAATATATATTTTTATTGATATTAGAGAGGAAGGGAGAGGAAAATAGAAACACCAATGATGAAAAAGAATTATTCATCAGCTGCCTCCTGCACACCTCCTACTGGGGATTGACCTGGGCATGTGCCCTGAGCAGAAATTGAACCTGAGCTCCTGGCTCATAGGTCAATGCTCTACCATTGAGCCACACTGGCCAGGCTTCTCCTCTATTTGAAAAGAGAGAATTCTCTTTATCAGGTGACTTTCAAGATAACACTTTTCTTATTCAGGGTCTTACCCTACCAAGTCTCATTGCCTCGAGGGTGATAATTAGTCAGGTCTCAGCACACCCAAATAGGCTAATAGGGGAAATGGCTTACAGCCTAAGAAACCGCAAGGCATTGTTGATACATTCTGTTAGGAACCATGCAACCAAGATTGGGGTGAATCTTTAAGAATTTGAAACTGGGGACAAAAATAAGACTGGATGGTGAGAATTTGTTGACATTCATCCACCACTTAAAGTTCAATGTTCTGATAAGGCCATGTGGACTGAGCGTGTTGTGATGGCTCCTTAAAGCTTGGATATAATGATAGCTTTTACTGAACCTTGGAGAAATGACAGGGCATTTTTGACATGGTATTGCGAAAGAGGAAGAAGGTCAGGAAGGTAGGAATGTTAAAATAGATTGACAATGTAAGGCCTGAAAACCCACCACCTTATTATGTTCTCCTAGAGCAGCGGTTCTCAGCCTGTGGGTCGCGACCCCTTTGGCGGTCGAGCGACCCTTTCACAGAGGTCGCCTAAGACCATCCTGCGTATCAGATATTTACATTACGATTCACAACAGTAGCAACATTACAGTTATGAAGTAGCAACGAAAATAATGTTATGGTTGGGTCACAACATGAGGAACTGTATTTAAAGGGCCAGAAGGTTGAGAACCACTGTCCTAGAGGGGCCAAAAGACTCTTCTTTCACTAAGGCAAGAATAAATGCAGTGATAAGTGGAGACCCCAGATTATAGGCTGGAGTTAATGGTAGGATCTGTTGCTGTGGAACTGGGCTATCTAGTACCAATGGGATGACTGAATTACAAAGAAGTAGAGACCAAAGTTAAGCACTTAAATGTGAGAGGCATAGTATATATATTACTCTAGTGAGAAGCAAGACCAGAGGGGCAATTAGGAAGGCTTAACCTTTAGGATCTTTGGTATTAACTGATAAGGTATGGGGTTCTTTGGCTTAATAAAAATGGACCATAGGCATGGGTGTTACTAGATAATAAAAACTCAACAACTGTTGAACAGAGGACTATGAAAGCTGCTACAGTGAAAAATTGTGGTTCCATGCCCAGGTCAGTTCAAATTAAATTCACATACCCAGCGCCCACTGATTGAAGGAGAAGCCTGAAGCCTTGAGGAAGGACCCTGAGACCATTCTGAAAATATATAATAAAAATCCTTCCCCCATAAGACCTGTGACAATTTGAAAGCCCATTTGATCTAATACTGATATCTGGGAAGCCAAACACCAATTAAAATAAGAGATTATGGAAGTCAGGTAGAAATAAAACTTGGGGCAAATTTGTCTTGTAACAGAGCTTCCACTGACACGTTTTGTAATTACTACCCAAGTCCTGGATTGTGTATTTGGAATTGATATACTTAACAGCTGGCAGAAAAATCACACTGGTTTCCTGACTACAGAAAGAGATGTTGTATGAAATGCCAAGTGGAAGTCCCAGAAACTCCTGGAAACTATCCTTCTCCTGCCAAGATAGTAAATCAGAAGCAATAGAGTCTCCTGGGAAGAAATGCCAGGAGTTTGCATATCATTATTTAATTAACCTTTATAGTCCTTCCAAAAATGAGATAGCTAAGGGATGATGATTGACAGCTATAAATTTAACCAGTGGGTAGCCTCAATTTCAGTTGCCATGTTGGATATTTATAGCTTTGTTTAAGCAGGTCATTAAAGGCTTTTTTACTTGGTATGTGGTCATTGATTTGGCAAGTGTTTTTCTCTTGAAATCCATCAATAGGAAACATGGGAAGCATTGTGCTTTTGTACAGAGAGGCAGCAGCACTCAGTCTGCCCTGCCCTGAGGGTGTGCTAACCCGCTTCCTCTCAGTCACGATGCAGTTTACTGGGATATTGCTTATTTGATGTTATGTTCCGCACACATTGACGGCAGCATACTAACTAAACCTGATGAGAAGGAAGAAACAAGAACTCTAAGTGCTCCAATAAAATATATACTCTGAAAGTGTGATTTAAGCCCATAAAGATTCAAGGGTCTCTTATCAGGGAAGTTTTAAAGTCCATTAGTCCTGTTGCTAAGACGGCTGCTCTCAGGTAAAGGATAAGTTGTTTACACTTTGCCACTTTTTTCCACTATAGAAAGTCACAGCTCCTCTTGGGCCTGCTTAGATGATGGAGGCAGTATAAAGTCAATTTGAGTAAAGCACTTCAAATCATTGGTTCAGTAACCTGAGAGGCGCACAGCTTTGACTGGTACATGGAGGAAGACATTGTTTTATGGAGGGTCGGAGCTGGAGTGCCACTGTGACTAGCAGATCAGCAGTGTTAGCATCCTTAGTGGGTAATGATGTTGTTAGGTCTCTTGCAAGACCCAAAAGAGTCACAAGATAGATCATGCTTTCAGCGGCCACTTGAGTTCGTCTGAGCCCTGGTGGAGATTGAGACTGAGCACCTGTTCATGGGACACACCTGACTAGTGGCTTGATATGTCCATCATCGACTGGGTTATCAAATCCAGAAAGTTATGAAGTTGGTCCAGCACAGTAGTAGTCCACCGTTTATGGAAGTGGTATATTAAAAGTTTGGGCCTGAATAAATATACAAAGTATGAGTAATTCTTTAGAACCAGAAAGTAGGATGGTGGTTGCCAGGTGCTGGGGAGTGAGTGACACTGGGAAATGGTGGTGAAAGAGTACAAACTTTCAGTTATAAGGTGAATACGTTCTGGAGCGCTAATGTACAGCATGGTGGTACAGTTATTAGTACTCTTTTGTATACTCGAAATTTTCTAAGAGTGTAAATTTTAAGTGTTCTCACCTCTCCCCCCCCCGCAAAGGTAACAATGAGAGGTGATGGAAGTGTTAATTAATTATGGCAATCATTTTACAATGTATGTGTATATTAAATCATCATGTTGTACTCCTTAAATATGTAGACACCCACACATATATGTCAATTATCCTATATAATTAAGCAGTGATATGCAAATTAACCCTCACAAGATGGCTGCCTATGACCAGGCTGGCAGGGGGTTTAGTGAAGAATGACCAAATGACTGAACAGCAGGCTGCATGGGGCAACCAGGCCAGCAAGGGCGGGGAGGTCAATTGGTGGTGAACAGGCTTGCAGGGAGGTGCAGTTGGGGGCAACCAGGGTGGTGGGGGGGCAGTTAGGGGTGACCTGGTAGGCAGGCAGTTGAGCAGTTAGGAGCCAGCAGTTCAGGACTGTAAGAAGGATTATCCGACTGCTGGTTTAGGCCTGATCCTGGGGATCAGGCAGTCAGACATCCCCTGAGAGGTCCCAAATTGGAGAGGGTGCAGACTGGGCTGAGGCCTCCCCCTCCTTACAGCCCCATGCATGAATTTCGTGCACTGGGCCTCTAGTACCTAAATAAAGCCTAATTTGAAAAAATACTCATCCTCACTGATTTTAATGTAATGTAAAGACTAAAATAAAACCTTTGCCCTGGCTGGTGTGGTTCAGTTATTTGGAGTAATGTCCCATACATTAAAAGATTAGGGGTTTGATTCCTGGTCAGGGCACATAACCAGGTTGTGGGTTCAATCCCAACAGGCAACTGCCCAACCGATTAATGTTTGGCTCACACATCTATGTTTCTCCCTCTCTTGCTCTTCCTTCCTCTCTCTCTCTCTCTCTCTCTCTCTCTCTCTCTCTCTCAAATCAATAAAAGTATGTTCTCAGGTGAGGATTAAAAAATATATAATAAAAAAGAAAACTTTCATACTGATGAGATCAAACATTTTGATAATACATTGTGTGACCAAGGGTGTAGGTAGGAACTGCCCATTTATACACTGCAAGTAGGAACAGGTATTGATACACCCCTGTAATTGCAGGCTATTGCTACTAGAATGCTACATAATAAATATCTCCCCCCCCCCCCATGCTGGTAGTTTACAACAACATTTATTTCATGCTCACAGCTATGCAAGTCAGCTGTCGTTTGGCTAAAACTGTCTGAATTTGCAGGGGTTTGGGTGGGCCAGGACGGATGGCAGGTTTTCGGTCAGTTTCAGGCCAGTGTCTTCATTCTAAGTTCCAGGCTGAAGAGGCAGCAGCTCCCTGAGGCATGTTCTGCTTGTGGCAGATTTGCTGTGTGATAGATTAAGAAATGTATATTTGCTTTTGTTCCTGGTTGCTAACTCCTGAAACACTGCAATTTAATGATTGATAGATATAAGAGCATCTTTTTAAAAAAATATATTTTTATATATTTCAGAGAGGAAGAGAGACTGAGAGAGAGAGGGAGAAAGAGAGAGAAACATCAATGATGAAAGAGAATCATTGATCGGCTGCCTCCTGCACGCCCCACACTGGGGACCCGAGGCCACAACCCAGGCATGTGCCTTGACCGGAATTGACCCCAGGGCCCCTTCAGCCCACAAGCCAATGCTCTATCCACTGAGCCAAACCAGCTAGGGCAAGAGCATCTTTTATTATCAAATTTGGTCTTAGTCCCTGATTCTTCATACAAGAGCAGCTAAGAGCCTTGGACTCTCCAGAGCACAAAGAGTCTATTTTTTATCCTAATGATTTGACTGGTAACTTCAGGATAGGAGGCTGTTGCCAGAAGGACCAAGGCATGTTTAGAAATTGAAACTTTCAACCCTATCTACTCCCTGACCTTTGGGCAGTGGAGAGGGGCTAGAGATTGAGTTTATCACCTATGGTCAACGATTCAATCAACCAGGCCAACGATTCAATCAACGTAATGAATCGCCATAAAAATTCTTAACGGCAGGGTTTGGAGCCTCTGGATTGGCAAGTACATTCATATACCAGGAGGACGGCACACTACAACTCCATAGGGAGAGCTCCTTCACTCAGACCCTCCAGTTTTCAAGCTATGTACCTCTTCATGTCACTGTTCACTTATGCTATTTATGATACCCTTTATAAAAAGCTAATGAATGCAAATAAAGTTATTCCCTGAGTTCTACTAGCCATTTTATCAAATTATCCAACCTGCCGAAACCGGTTTGGCTCAGTGGATGGAGCGTCGGCCTGTGGACTGAAAGGTCCCGGGTTCGATTCCGGTCAAGGGCATGTACCTGGGTTGCGGGCACATCCCCAGTAGGAGATGTGCAGGAGGCAGCTGATCGATGTTTCTCTTTAATCGATGTTTCTAACTCTCTATCTCTCTCCCTTTCTCTCTGTAAAAAATCAATAAAACATATTTAAAAAAAAATTATCCAACCTGAGGAAGGAGTGAGTATGGGAACCTTTGATTTTTAGCCACGTCAGACAGAAGTGTGGGCAACCTGACAATCCACTACTTGCGATTGCTATCTGAAGTGGGGGACAGCCTTTTTGAACTGACCCTTTGACCTGTGGGGTCTGCCCTAATTTGGGGCATTGGTGTCAGAATTGAATTAAATTGTAACATACCCAGGTGGTGTCTGCAGAAAATTAAGGAATTTTTTGGTGTGGAACACCCACACATTTGGTGTCAGAAATGTTGTGAGTAGAGACAGTTTTCCTTTAGCAGATTAGAAGAGTACAAAGGAATTATGTCATGCTTTGTAAAGCCGCAGCTTAGAAATAACATGTTGTAACTTTCCATCACATCCAATTAGTTGAAGCAAGTCACATGGTCTAGATCACAAGGGCTTGGAAAGACGAGTGAATATTGACTGAATTATAATCCAATGTATCACAACTTCTAGGAAATATGACTTAGCAATATCTATCAACACAGTCCCAGAAATACTACTCCCAAGATTTTATCCTACAGATATATGGCAGAAATATAATAAAACTCCATCAATAAATGATTTGTAAAGTAAATTAAGTTGCCCCAGTTTAATAAATCTATGCAACCCATTAAAAATAATGAGAAAACACTATATATCCACTTGTGGAAGGATCACCAAGATATACTATTAGGTGTAAAACAAAGGTACAGAGACGTATATATAGTTCCTATAATTATGGAGGGAAATATAAATGCACCTAAAATATATGTGCGTACTCTCTCTGGAAGAAGTTATTAAAATCAGGCAACAATAGTTACCCCAGGGAGGGAAAATGAGTAGCTGGAGAGAGGAGTAGAAGGCTTTCTTTTTTCTGTACACAGTTTTGTTACTATTGAGTTTGGTGCGTGCAAGGCACATTTTCACTCACTTAAGAAAAATGCAAGAGCAAATATATAAGTTAGAAATATAGAATTCTTCTCATTTTTCTGGAGTTACTGATAGTCCAGCATTTTCTGCGTGTCTGAGTATTATGTCCCTCTCTCTCCTTCAGGTGAGGCTGTGGGGGTCTAGAAAAACCAACTCCCTGTGTGAACTATGGCATCAGGGAAATCTGGTTCTGCTTCGAAAACTGCTTCATCCTACTTGTTCCTCTTTGGACTCCTATACTTTTCCATTCTGCTCAGTTTATTTCTTTCTGACCATCTCTTATAAAAGGGTGCTTTGCCTTGCTCTGTATGTTTCTAAATCCATTTTCATTGCTTTATTTATATTTTTACTTATTTTTTTGTTAATCATCACCCAAGGATATACATGTTTTTCCATTGACGTTTAGGGAGAATGGAAGGGAGAGATGGAGGGGATGAGAGATAAAAGGGAGAGAGAAACATCTATGTGAGAGAGACACATTGATTGGTTGCCTCCTGCTTGCACCCCGACCAGGGCCAGTGATCAAACCTGCAACCCGGGTACATGCCCTTGACTGGGAATGGAACCTGATACCTTTCCATGTGCAGAAACTACTGAGCAATACTGACCAGGGCAACATTTATTGTTTTGTGTTTTTTTTTAAAGAACTTCACAACCACAGCAAGCATTGCCACTCTTAAAATATTTTGTTTATTCAATTATTGTTGCATTCCAGGGACCCATTAAAGAAAACATTATTCAGATACTTGAAACAGATCTGAATAATGACTCAGCAAAATTCTTATTAAAACTATACTAAGGGGCCAAAGAGAGCCCCCAAATGAGGTCTAGTCTAAAGGTAAACTCAGGGAAGCCTGATCAAGGGGTGAGTCTTCATCAGTTCTCACCTGGTCACCAACTCTTACCATCTTCTGATTCCTCTCCTTAACTTTTCTTTTTTTTAAATCTGTTTTGATCTCTCTTTCCCAAATTTCTGCAGAGGTCCCAAACTCCTCTCTTCTTATTATGCAGAAAAAAATCCTATTCGGATCTATCCTTACGCCTCAGACAAGAGATGATGCCCCTGGCCCAGCACTTAGCTCTGGCCCTTGTTTGGGCTGCACCTTTGCACAGAAGTCAAGTAGTCAAGAGACCAAGTAGAGGAACGACTTTGAGTCTACGCCCCTTCTGCTTATAGACTAGTTCTGGGTGCTGCCCACCCTAGACCTCCCTGTCTAAGTGATCCTGGATGGGTTCAAGGGCTTGTGCCCAGTGCTGACACTCTCCGTTATAACCAGGAAAATCCAAATAGTTTGGAAACTCTTCGGTTCATATCTGGACTTCCAGGTTGTTATAAAGATACATGTGTGAAGGTAGGATAGTCATCTTATGTAATGGTTTGTTAGCTGGATTTATAACTGAAGTGTGTGTGCCTGTATTTGTACCCTTTCTCTGGGCCCTGAGATGCTTTGTCAACAGCTGGTCAGACCCAATAAACCTATGCTCCTTGGGCAAAGAGTATGCTCCCTTCCTATATGGGAGGGCGGATCCCTGTCCCCCAGTGTCATGTTAAAGAAGAGGTGCTCATTAAAATATCCTCTAAGATGAGTCTTGCAGACCTTGGAGAGCCCTGGTGGGAGTGGCATGCGTGCATGTGTGTGTATGTGTGTGCATGTAGTGTGTGTGTGTGTGTGTGTGTGTGTGTGTGTGTATGTGGCCTGATGAGTGATTGCTACAGAGTGTAAATGCACTTTCAAAGTCCTTATACTCCTGCTCATGTAAAGTATAATCCTTTTTGGATTCCAACACTGTATAGTCTAGTTAAGCTATACAGTGAGAACTCAGTGAGGACAAAAAAAGGGTGCTGACATAAATCATAAATTACTAACTGGGCAGGTCATGGTGGGTACTCACACCCCAAGCCTATAGCTTCCTTAGTGAAAGGTTTTAAAGCCAGCCCTGTCCATTGCTCTTGTACATTCAGGTTAACATACATTTGAAATTCCAGAAGTAATATCCCTCAAAGGCATGACTACCCTCAAGAGATCACATAATCTTGCTATTTTGTAACCCGACCCCTGCCTTGCTTTCTCCAGCCTTCACGCAATCTTCCTTAGTGTCCTCCTTAATTTCAAATGCATAAAATCAATTGCAAACTGTTGTTCATGGGAGCATCTTGCTCCCTGGCATACATAGCCAGTTTGGTTCAAATAAGCTTTTATAAAAATTCTCTACGGGTATGGATGTTTCTTATGTCAACATCAGATAAGAAACAGATTCTATAGGGATGGGTAGGAGCTGGATGGAGCTAGGAAAAGTTTTCAGGCAGTGGGATAAAGCATATGTATGCATTTTGCAGGGCAACTCTGGTGCCACCCAAGGGCAGCTTGATAGATAGTACACAGTATCCCATCAAGGCATCACCTGCTAGAGCATACACAACTCGTAAAAATATCCATTTAGGTAACTGCTTATTCCCCTGTGTCTCAGTGGAGAAAGGAGATTGGATATCTGAATGAACAATGGCTGTAGGGAATAACGCTGTGTCCACACAAAAAACCCAAACAAGGACAGAACAAGTGTTGGGGTCATTTGTCTTTTGGGAACAAAGGAGTAGAAATCAAATCCATTTCTCTTTTGACATTCAACTGAAGTTTCGTGGAAGAAAAGTCACCAAAGGTCACCAAAGGGAGAACTGACTGAGACTCTAGCCTCCCTAAGCCTGGGAAACATGGGACTAACTGGGCAGTGTCCCTCAGAAATAAGCACTAAGCCCGAATGTGTAATACAGTGAGTTGTAAGCCTTGGTGAACTTTACATTACACCCTTAGCCAAGTGTAACCCAGAAGGAGGTCATCCTTTAAGAACACCAGCAGCTGGGCAGTGGATCACTAAGCTGCAGATAATGACAAAAACAGCAGAAGCCACACACTCCTTGAGTGTAGAAGACCTTTTTTTTTTAATTTAGAGGATTTGTCCTGCAAGTCCAGCTTCAGCAAGCAGAACCAGCTTCTCATACCTCAGAATTTACCTAAGTTTACTGCAGTAAGAAAATTTCCAAGAGAGATTTTGAGCATGTGGTGTTTAGCAGTTAATTTTAATATTAAAATAGATATGATCCTATACATACCATGGGCTTATGAATTGGATATACAATACAATCTGAATCTTACACAAAATTTTCCTTCCCAAGGAATATCTTAGATCTCATTACACACTCTCAGTAATTCTCAGGTCTTTGATTTTGTTGTTGTTAAGTCATTGAAGGCTTTTGTTGAAAAGCAAAATGTTAAATCCAAATCATCGTTTGCACACGAGTTGGTTAAATAAATTAATGCTATATAGAGAAGAGAGTAGCAGAATTCCAATACAGTAGATTGGTTGCAAAAAGAAACAAGTGATATTTATTTTAAGTAAGAAAGTAGAAGCGGTTGTTTAAAGTCCATTATTAAACAAATAGCAAACTGAAGGTACAGAAATCAAGTCAAAGAAATTCAGAGAAATAACTAATATTATAATTTTTGATTTCCTATGACAGGCCTGTATCTTTTGTAGTGATACAGTTGCACCAAACAAGATTCTATAATTTATACTGAGAATAAAAATCAACAAGTAGGTCTTGAGTCATACAGAGATCATGGCTAAGAGTGTCTAGATGCCATGAGAAGTGATTGGATTGAATCAATGGTGAAGTGAAGTTATCTGGTAGACTGAGACACTAAAAGGAGAAAAAAGTACAGAAAAAATATCAATAGGGCAATCGTTCCTTCCTGACATCTTTGCCCAGTCACTGGCTGCAAAACAACATTGTTTTTTCCAAATACCACAAGGAAGAAGAGTATTTGCATGTTCCATGTCTACCTCACTATCAGGGAATACTGTTTATCCAAAGCCATTTAAATTTCAGTCAAATCACTAGCCAGACTTTAAAGGATATAATTGTCTATAAGAGAAGTACCAGCTGAGTTCATCAAAGTCATATTTATCCGATTGAATTTACTTTCTAAACAACATCTGAGTTTACAAACCTCTGAGACACGAAGACATTATTAATAAAAGCACATTTTAGAGAAATGTATCCTTGTGGCTTTCAAAACTGGGCTACATTTTAAAATCAAGCTCTTCAGGAAATACTGGTGCGTAAGCCCCACCTTATCATAATTAAATGCAAATCTTTGGGAATAAGCCTGGGCCTTTGCATTAAAAACAAATGAACAAACAAAATTTCCCCAGGTGATTATAATGTGTAGCCAAGGGTTAGAAATACGGACTTGAAGAGCATTATTTCCCACATCTATTTTACCTTGACATATTTGCATCTTCACTGGGACAAACTGATGACATGCGTGTTTCTCTTTTCCGGAGAACTGATAGAGCTGTTGCAGGGTATGGCAGGTTATATTATTTTACCACAATCCTTCCCTCCCTCTGTCCCCTTTATATTGCTTCCCTGTTGGTGGAGTGTACTTTTCCACCCTAGTGACTTCAGGTTTGCCCAGAGGACTCATATTCACTAACTAAAAGTGGAAATGACACCTGTGCCAGTTTTGATTCAAAGTGTTAAGACACATGGCAAGTGTCCACTAAGACTCAAGGAACTTATCCCTTCCCTTATGAGGAGACCAGAGAGCCATTAATTTTCATCTTGAATTGAGGAATAAAGCTACATGAAGGTCGATCCTAGCACATGATCCAGGATAAGTCAATCTGAGTCTACCCAATATCAGCAAACTGCAATTAATCTGTAATACTATGAATATGAAACACATTTTCTTTATGTAATCCTCTGAGATATTGGAGTATTGTTTTAAAGCAGAATTATTGCAAGAAAAAATGAAACAACTCACTCATGAGTAATTCTTTGTAACTAATCAAGCAATATCTAGCAAAATAAAAATCTAGTAAATTCTGCTTTTAGATAAGGCTCATTCAAATTTGATGATACTAAAACATTGGAAATTACCATATTTTAAATGGTTTAGATTAAATTTAGTTCAATAATGGTAAAAATACTGTGGTGATCATTAAAATTTAAATAAATTAAATGGATTGTATCTCTACAGCCTGCTAGTTATTCTGTCCACTCATAAAGAAGATATAAGTAAGTATGCTTAGAATTGTTTTTCCAGTAGTCAGACGGATCCAGTTGTCATCTAGATGGCTTTGTGGAAAGCACATGTATACTGCGAAATATTTATCTATGAGGATCAAAGGTTGTTTTGCTTTGGAAATATCACTTTTACTTTTAGGAGACTGCCAAATTTCAGTTAAGATTCAGAGAATTTAAATTATCATTTAGAAATCTATCTACTGATATTTTGTGTTTAGAAATTATTAATAGCAATAAACGGAGAACACTTCTTGAGCAGTAACTGAGTCAAGACAAAGAGTTAATGGATAAAAATCCTTCAAGATGTTTTTTGTGTGGTATTTTAGGAAGTAACACTAACTCTTTGTGATATATCCAAAAGTTACAGACACTTGAATAAGCAATCATAAAAGCCTTTGAAAGAGAAAATGTCTTAATTTCAATTAAACTGTCTTTGAAATTCTTTTTGCCTTGATAAAACATACTGTGATTCACTTCAGAAAGTGTCTTAGTTCTTAGTTCTTAGCAATTAAACCCTGTTTGTTCCTAAATTAGTTTTTTAACTTCTTCTTTATAATAATTATAAATTATTTTCTATCTGCTTTTTGATGATTCATCTGTGATTACTAAGGAATTTATAGACATTAGGTAGAGGTACTGAAAAAATTACCTTTATATTATGGATAAGGCAAAATGAAGTAGGTTGCTCTTCTTCATGTTTTGAGACTGATAAGCATGCATTAATTAAATGCTAAGAAACCCCAAATTGTATAGACCATGAAACTGCCATTCATTTGTGATGCTATTTATAGCAAAGGCAAAAATAGCATAGCAGAATTATACAAGAAATGCAGTTCTCACAGAAATTGGCTTTGGTGTCCAGGTGTCTTTGTAAAAAAAGTATTAATTTTACAGTATCTTGGGGACCAAGCTGATGCTCCACATGTTATCCACGGTGTCACAAATGCCCTTAGTAAACTGCATTCCCAATTGCAAAGCCTTCACACTTAATACAGCGGAATGTCACTCTGTGCTCACTGGGTTGCCAAAAGTGCTAGCAAGGTTACCACTGCATCACCTATCTTGCCCCCAGGATGGGACACAGTAGACAATTCAAATTAGGTGTAAATGAAGGCAGTTAAGTTGTATAGCGCATTTTGATGCCAAATATTTGTTTGAGTCAATGCTACATGTTGACTCAAGTCTCATCCTATGAATTAATGCGATCCTGCTGTAGGTTTGCATTGGTATTTTAAAATACATCAGGACACTAAGATTCTCCTGCAATCAATAAATGGTGGCCTATGACTAAATATTATATTGCTCTCCATTTTCTCATGTTTTCACATTGTTTCACTCACATTCATAAATTATATACAAATGTATGGTGGCTCTGTGCCAGATATAAACTCACAAATATTATAATACCAGAAAAGTTATCTTTCTAGCGGGAATATATATTTGATGAGAAAAAGTCGTAAGTCCAAAAGAGAAGGTCAAGTTAGCACCCAGCTATAGGCAGGCTGGGGGCAATAAGAGAGAGCAATGTTATTGAGAAGGCAAACCTTCTTTAAGAAAGTGCAGCCAGGCTGCTCTGCCCTTTTGTGAGATGGGAACTCCTACAACTTGTGAATCATAGATTAGTCAAATGTAGGGACAACCCCAGAATTCCTGTTACAATGAAGGTACGCGATGAGGGTGGCAGACAAATTGTAGCAACCATGAAAAGTTTATAGAAACCAGTTGTGCTACTAAGAAATGTAAGAACCTAAAGCAGTAACTCACATTTAATGAAAGACATCATTGGAACTTCAAACAAAAGTGGTGAGTAGAAGGAAGAGTTGGTTAAAGGTGAAAAATGGAGAAGTAGAATACTATTTATACTACATATAGTCCTGATAGGGCACATTATATGTATGTTACAAAATTCTAAAGTTTGACTTTCCATCTTTTTAAAGATCTAGTGTTTCATGTGCATACATCAAAACAAGCTTAAAAAGGATATGGCAGATTCCATGTAGACATGATTCTTAAATTGTTATAGCAGGGTGGTAAACGCTCAGTTCTTAGATTCCTCATCTATAAAATAGACAGGGCTAGATAAAGTCTTTGTTCTGTTCAACATTACATTGTGCAATTTTTAAGTGAATACATAAGTAATTTACTTAATTATTGAATAAAGTATATCATGACTATTTCATAATGCTCAGTAAAGGAATTAGTCTAAGTACTCTGGGTCTCAAAATATTTGCATGACATTATAATAGGAACTAATATTTTGTATAGTTTTTTGGGGGGTCATGCTACAAGAAGATGAACTGTACTGATAGGTTTGGCAAAAAGAATTGCATGAGAGAGATACTGTAGATTACTCTAAGTGTATGGAAATGTTTCTCTTCCTTTTACCACATATGGTACCCCCTTGTCTGAATGTAGCATCATTTACGCAACCAGCTCTGTTCTATTGATAGACTTTTAGGCTACGTTCAGTGTTTTCCTATCACCATTAATGGCACACAGATTAATCACTGAAAAGTCATTTTGTGTTTTTTCCCATTGCATATTTTGAATACATTTCTAGTACTTCCATTACTGGACACAGACATTTATAAAACATAAATCCCTATGCCTTATACTTTGGTGTTTAGAGAGATTTGTAGTTGTGTTCTTTACACCAGTATGGTGTGTGTTTATATTTGTTACCTAATATGAAAAATAATAAATAAGCTAGTCTGGCCTTCTTCCTTCTCCCAGTCTTCAAATTAGGATGATATAATATTGCTCTCATTTGAAACCTATGTGGCAATCAAACTTACTCTATTTTCTAAATACTGCCTCCATTCCCCCTGCTTGAGACCAATCCTTTTACCCTGGGTAATAAAAGAGATAATAAACATTTCCATACACTCATATGGAGTAATTTATAGTATATCTTATTAGGTAAAGTGAGTAAAGTGCTAATATTATTTATAGTATTCACCTAGCAATAAAGGAGGGGCTTATAAGTAATTGGGGAGGGGGGATGCTCATGTATTCAAAAAGGAATAACAGAAGAGTAAACTAAAAATCAATAATAGTCCTAAATTTCAGGTGGGGAAGGAACAAAGCGAAAGCTGCAGAATAGAAGCAAGGCGTCTGTGAACATAAATTGTTTCAGAGTTTTCATTTTGAACTCATGTAAATGCTAGTCACAAATATTGTAATAGCTACGTCTAGTGTCAGATGAGTACTAGACTTATTGGAATGATGACTTTGTAAGTTTTATAAATGTCTAATCACTATGTTGTATACCTAAAACTAATATAATATTGTATATCAATTGTAATTGAAATTAAAAAAATACATTTCAGCTGGTCCGATGGTTCAGTTGATTAGAGTGTCATCCTGTACACCAAAAGGTTGTTGTTTAATTTTATTTCTTCTTAAGTTATGAAATGAATTTTTAAAATATTTATTTGAAAAATTTGCTTCAAATGA
>NW_006297140.1:231435-252929 GCF_000327345.1 Myotis davidii | reverse complement strand
ATATCCCCCCATTGAGCCCCTCTTCCACACTCCTACCCCCTCCCCAGGTCTCCAAAGCACTATTGTCTGTGTCCATGGGTTATGCATATATGATATAAGTTCTTTGGTTAATCTCTACCCTCTCCCAACTGCCCCCACCCCCACCCTCTGGGAATAGTCAGTCTGTTCCATGCTTCTGACTCCTGATCTATTTCGTTTGTCTATTTATTTTTTTCATTAGATTCGCATATAGGTGAGATCATATATTTCACTTAGTATATACTATGCAGCTGTAAAAAAGAAGGCTCTCTTAGTCTTTGAGACAACATGGAGGGACCTGTGGAGTATTATGCAGCTTTTTTTTTTAAAAAAAAAATCTTTATTACACAAAGTGAAGCTTTCTTTGTACCTGAGAGTCCCTAAAAATACAAAAGGCCTCTGATTCCCTGTAGAATTTCCTAAAACCATCTCTAAGATCCATTGTATCGTGTCTTTGGGGGCACTGGCCGGGTTGCTCAGTTGATTAGAGTGTCATCCTGTACACCAAAAGGTTGTGGTTTAATTTTATTTCTTCTTAAGTTATGAAATGAATTTTTAAAATCTTTATTTGAAAAATTTGCTTCAAATAAGGTTCTTTCTCTTTAAGGAATTGAAATCGCAGTTTTCAGAAACTATCCCGGGAGCCTCGTCACCAAGGGACTGACCAAGACATGCTTTTAACTTTCCTCCCCACAGCAATCTGTCTGGACCTTAAAGCCAAAACCCACTTTCTTTAGTACTGCACTTGCCTCAGGAATGTGTCTTATATTTCCGAGGGGAATTCAAGCAGCTGTTAGAAAGCTATCATCGCACCCTCCGCAGAGCAGAGGGTGTTTGTATCTGAATGTAGGGAACCTTGTCCCTCACACCCAGTTCTATTCTTCCCACAGAATTCAAAGTGTCTTTATGTTGGCTAACTCCTTTGGAAGATAGCACTTTTACTTTTTAAACTTCATTTAAAAAAATCTTTATTGTTTAAAGTATTACATATGTCTTCTTTTCCCCCATTGACCTTTCCCCAGCCACTCCCACCCCCAGCACATGTCCTCACCCCCCTAGTGTCTGTGTCATTGGTTATGCTTATATGCATGTATACAAGTCCTTTGATGGATCTCTAACTCCCCACTCCCACTCTCCCCTGCCTTCCCTCTGAGGTTTTGAACATACTAATGTTGGCCCAACTATTCCTGACTCCTGAACTATGTACTACAATTGGATCCAAACAGTGACCCTGAGGTAACCCTAAGAAAGTGAGTTGAGTGGTCCTGAATTCCATAGTTAAAGGACTTGTGTAACTAAGAGAGAGGTGAGCAGGAACTGTCCCTTTACTCAGCCCTGCTAGGAGCTAGGAGCTGGGCAAATTTCTCAAAGGCAGTGCACCCAGAGGCTGAAGGCAAAGGAAAATAAGAAAAGTCCAGGTTCTTTTTTAACTTTTTATTTATTTTTATTAAATTTATTGGGGTGACACTGGTTAATATGATCATATAAGTTTCAGGTGTGGGTTGCTATGTTACAAGATCTGTACATTGCACGGTGTGTCCACCACCCAAAGTCAGATCATCTTTCATCAGCATATATGAGGCCTCCTTCACCCTCAGAAATGTCCTTGTTCTTACACAGCTCTGTCACTTGCTAACTTTGTGACTCCTGGCAAGGTACTATAACCTTACTGAACCTTAGATTCCTCAATTGTAAATGTAAATAGTCATAATTGTCTCATGGGACTGTTAAAACACCAAATAAAATAATATATTTAAAGTGATTTACCTACCCTTATACATGGTAAATATTCAATAAGTCTGTACATATATTTTAAGTTAGGTTTTTATAATGAGAATAAAATGGCATTATTTATTCAAGTATATTGATTAGACATCAAGCATTATACTGGTCTTATCTCGTGTTTTACAAGTATAATGGTGCAAAGCAGGAATAAAGTGAAACCTGAAAATGCTCAAATCCTAGCAGGATTAATAGGTCATACCATACAATTCCATATGGTATGACCTATTAATCCTACTAATCCCAAATCTCCTCACGTGGCACAAAGAGGGTAATGTGTATGTAATTTAGAATTAATTTGTCGTACCTTGTTATTCTCGCATATGGTTCCTTATAGAATGCAGAACTTCCTAAGCGAGAGCTGTAGAGTCGGCCTCACTGTGAGTGGCCCATCTAGATGGCAAAGACTTCAAAAACACAATGTTATTTTGTGTGGTAAAAATTAATGTATTGAAAATGAAGAAAAATGTAAATGATTCCTATAAAGAAATTAAATTAATGTTAGGCACAAGAACACAGATGTTTTGTGTGCCATACCTATGCAACCATGTCATTAAATTCAAATCTCTAATTAACTGACATCTGTTTCTTGTTCAATTTTGAAATGATTCATTGAGACCATTTGCAGAAACAAGTACACTTGTGAAGAAAAAAAAAATGTTCCTGACCTTTCTCCCCTTCTATTTTTCGACTTTATTATTGATTTAAAAAATCGACTGGGTGACTTATTCAATGAGTCAGAATTAAGACATATCTGACACCCCAAAGCCTGTTTATCTCACCTCCTAGCTTCATATGCTGTGCACAAAAGATTCTATTATAAAATCAGAAACAGTAAATGATATTATATCATGAGAAACAGGTTTCTGAAACTTGGGCAAGATAGTCTAATTAATTTTAGGGGGGAAAAAGATGAGCTAATTTTAGACTAAATTAGAGCTCAGCTTTTATTTATCAAGAAATATTAACATTTCAACTTAATTAATTACTTTTGAGCATCTATTTATTAGAAAAGTTTCTATATGTCAGTAGACCAAAAAAGGGGGGGAAGGGTATGGTTTTGAATGAGAGATAATTAAATCAAGATCTAATTCTGAAACTAATTTTGTAACTTTCATAGTTAGCCTCTCTAAATTCCACTTTACTTAAAGATAAATTGTAATAGTATTGGGACCAATATCAAGAGGAACAGTAAAGAATGACATAAATACTGTTCATATATGCCAGTGTAGTGCATTATCTACACTAATAAAAGAGAAACATGCAAATTAACCATCACTCTGCTACACCCACCAGCCAATCAGGATTGAGTATGCAAATTAACCCAACTAAGATGGTGGTGGCCATGGAGCTGGAGCAAGCAGGAGGCTTGGATTTCCCCCAGCAATGGAGGAAGCCAAGCTTCCCACTGCCCTGGATGGCCCTTGGCTCTGCTCAAGGCTACAAAGTTTCAATTATAGAATATAAATAAATCCCAGATACCTGCTTCTAGCCCGCCCTGGCCTCTGCTCAAGGAGGGGCTGTCCACTCAAGGAGGCACTGAAAAAAAAATAAAATAAGGAGAGGCTGGGAGCTTGGGTTGCCGGGGGGTGGGGTGTTTGGCCAGCCTGAAAACGGCCACCAGACACTCCCCCAAGCTGGCCAGGCACACCAGTGGGGAACCCCAGCCTGAAGGGGGTGTGGCCAGCCTGAAAATGGCCCCCAGCCCCTTACCCAGGCTGGTCAGGCACCGTAGTAAGAACCCCCACCCTGAAGGGGGTGTGGCCAGCCTGAAAACGGCCCTCAGCCCCTCACCCAGGTTGGCCACACCCCCATGGGGTGAGAGTCCCTGCTGGGGGGCTTGCCAGCCTGCAAACAGCCATCAGCCCCTCACCCAGGCTGGCCAGGCACCCCAGTGGGGACCCCCAGCCTGATCTGGGACACCCTTTGGAGCACACCAGCTAGTCCCCACCCATGCACAGGGCAGTTGGGGGTGAACACACTGGCACGGGGGCGGGGGAGTTGGGGGTGATCAGGATGGCGGCAGGGGGCAGTTGGGGGCAAGCAGGCCAGCAGGCAGAGTGGTTAAGGGCAATCAGGCAGGTAGGCAGGCAGGTGAGTGGTTAGGAGCCAGCAGTCCTGGATTGTGAGAGGGATGTCTATCTGCCGGTTTAGGCCTGATCCCTGTAAACCAGCAGTAGGACATCCTTTGAGGTGTCCGAGATTAGAGAGGGTGCAGGCCAGGTTGAGGGAGACTCCCCCCCCCCCTGCATGAATTTTGTGCACTGGGCCCCTAGTCCTATATATTAAAAGGGTAATATGCAAATTGACCCTAACAGCAGAATGACCAGAATGACCTCTGGATCAATCACTATGAGGCACACTGACCACCTCTTGGTCCCTTTCCCCCTCTGGCAGGCTCCAATCACCTGATGGCCACCCTTGGTGGGAGTGGGGCTAGCAAGCAGGTGGGAACAACCGACCTCTCTGTCCCTTCTCCTGGCTGTCAGGCACTGATCACTCGAAGGCAAACAGGGAACCAGGAGTGGGTGGCTACAGGGGACAGGGCCAGCTTCGGGAAGCTGGGGAAGATGGCCTTGATCACAAGCCAGGCCTGGGGACTGTACCCACATATGAATTTCATGTGCCAGGCCTCTAGTTCATTATAACTGCTTAAAAAGTCATAATTTATTAGTTTCATGAATAGCCACCTAGCATCTTAGAATATGTTTCCTATATGTTGGCAATTTCTCACATTAGCCTTCCATATTGTCAGGATAAAAGCCAGAACATTAGAATTCTTAGCCCCTCTTGTATCTAAGTTGGGTGTATATCCTAGATGTCAGGAGCTCAGCCAAGCTATAGAGTGCTGAGCTGCCAGGCATAAAAGTAGTTGCCTAAAGAAACAAGTCAGAAATGAAAGTAATAGCCATGCCTTTAATCACTTACTGTGACAGTAGGAGCAAAGTCTAAACCAGAGACAGCGCCAACCTCTCCCCCTCCCCTTCTTTCATTGCCCTTCATGGAATGGCTCAGAGGTCAAATATCAGGTGGACAGTGTAGACCTGGGGGTATCTCACTGTAGGGAGCACCAAACACAAGCTTCCTGCAGCTGTATGGGCACCGGAGGCCGGGCAAGTGTGACGAGGAGGAGCAATGGGGGGGAAAGTATTGAGTACCTACTGATTCGGAGTGGAGAAAAGTGTTTTCAAGGCTCCCCTCCACCTCTCCCCCTAATAAGGACGTTTCAGAAGAGGCGCCTGAGGAAGCCTTCTGTGAAGGACCCAGAAAAAGAGGCATCTGAGGAAGATGCCTGGGCTAGGCACGCACACGTGCATATATATGAGCATGGGCAGCCACTCCCTTTGGAGACGGCAATTTACTACTCGTACACAAAACCTGGTGTGGAAAGGGAAGCTTTCCCCTGTGAGGACTGAGAAAGCCCGATCATCATGAAATGACTCTTAGTAGTTATATGGACATCAAAGGCAGTTCTGGTGAAGCTCCAGAGGAAGTGAAAAACATGTAATTGCAAACTGGAAGAAAGAGGATACTTCTTATATAATAGCAGAAAACAGTGAAATCGTGACCTGCATAGAGGTGAGAGCAGAATTTTTAAGCACTGACTTTTAATATTTAGCTGAGATTTCTAAGCAAAGTGTTAAAGGTGAGTCGTGTGTGTGTGTGTGTGTGTGTGTGTGTGTTTTCTTGCTGCTATAGTAAAATGCAAGATGAGATAAATTGAGGATATTGTAGGGAAGCACGGGACTTGGTTAGAAAGTCTGTGAGGAGGAATCTCCAAAAAGGTTGAGGGGCCTTTCAGGGGACCTTGCTGAAGTCAAAGTCGGCAGCCCCTGCCTTGACTTTTCCAAACAAGTCTGAGCCCCCAGGTGTTTTACTGGAATCTTTGCTTCATCTTTAGACATCCTTGCTTACAGGACACTGCAGATGCATGTGTCTTCTCAAGGATGCTTATCCTACTTATAGTATCTAACAGTTAATTTTAGTTCAAGCTGTTACTATAAAAGCCTAAGGAGGCAGGTGAACAGGGCTGTTTGGTTTCTCAAGCCAAGCAGTCCCTTAGCTCTCTCTTTCACAGAAACTTGTGTCAGAGTAATCATTCACCTTTCTCTCAGCGTCTTCAGAATATAACTATTAACATAGAACCAGAACTTTTATCAGCTTACCCAGATGGTAAACATGCTAAACTTAAAGGATCTGTCAACAGGAAAGAGCGATTTCCAGGAAAAGCCAAGGCTTTGCTCAACTCTTTGCTAGTAACTCTGAAAAATCAAAAGGTCAGAGTATTCAGTCACACAATGAGACTGAAGAGATTGATGATATGACTCATAGATCCTCTCAGCCATCTCAGAAGAAATATAAAAGAGAGAAAGAGAGAGAGAGAGAGAGAGAGAGAGAGAGAGAGAGAGGATTATGTAGGAAAGATTTGTGGATAAGTCCCTTATCTGATGGAGTGAATCCCTATGATATACATGGGAAACCTAGAAAATTCTTGAGAATTTTATATCACCAGAAATACTGCAGGCTTGGATCAAAAAGAAAGAAACAATATTAGGTGAAGGAAAGCAGCCAGATTCTTCAAAATTCTACAGGCAAGAAACAAGTTGATAAAACTACTCAGTTGCAAACACAAGCTATGGAACAACAACAACAAAAAAAGGATATCTTAGAGGGCAGAGATAGGAGGCTAGCGAGCAGAGTTGCAAGCTCACAGCACAAAACTGCAAGTCCCAGAGGATTATTCCCAACCTTTGAAATGCAATGGAATTTTCTTAGTGAATGTTGAAATTACTTGTGACCATTGACTCCTTATTTTCTTTAAATTTCTCCTTTTTGTTTTGTTTTGTTTGTTTTGTTTTGTTAATTTTCACCCAAAGTATTTTTTCCATTGCTTTTTTTAGAGAGAGTGGGAGGGAGGGTGGATGGGAGAAAGAAACAATGATGTGAGAGAGACACATCAACTTGTTGCCTCCCACACATGCCCCAACTGGGCCAGGGATGGAACCAGCAACCCAGGTATGTGCCCTTGTGTCGAACACATGACCCTGCATGGGCCAATGCTCCAAGAGAAAAGGAAAACACACAAAGGGAGGCCCATTATCTTCCAGGCTTCTTTTTGCAGGCAGTTTATTAACTAAAGTCCATGGAAGAGAGCTCAACAGAGCAGAGTGGTCTTGCTGAACTGAAAAAGCAAAGTTCAGAAGTTGGGACTACTAAGGTAGCCAGTGCAGGGTACCTCAGAGAAGCAAGATGTTCAGAGAAATCTGCTGCAGGAATCTGAAAGGGTCCCTTAACTCTTTGGTGAATTACTAAGCTGGTGTCCAAACAGAGTGAAACTCCATGAGACCAACAGAGAACAGCTACCTGGGAGTTGTGCACAGAATAGAGGTTTAGGAGGTCACAAATTTTCAGAAGACATTGACTTATGATGATCCAGAAACAAAGAGACATTGCTACACACTCAAGACTCAGTTGAAATACTGGAAAAGCTACATCTTAGGAGTTGAATTACTGTAGCATTAGAGTTACAATTATTCTACATGGGACCTAAATAGCTTAAAACCAAGACTTGAAATTATCAAGCTACTTTGCTACTAAATTTAACTCCCTATTAGGATAAACTCAACAATCTTTATAGGAAAGTAGTAATATCTAGATTCTTAATAATATAACATCTGTAATGGTAAGCATAATATAAAAAAACTAGTGGCCCAGTGCACAAAATTCATGTGGGGGAGGGGGGTGTCCCTCAGCCTGGCCTGCATCCTCTCCAATCTGGGACCCCTCAAAGGATGTCCTACTGACGGTTTACAGGGATCAGGCCCAAACCGGCAGTAGGACATCCCTCTCACAATCCAGGACTGCTGGCTCCTAACCACTCACCTGCCCGCCTGCCTGAAGGCCCCTAACCACTTTGCCTGCTTGCCCCCAAATGCCCCCCTGCCATCCTGATCACCCCCAACTGTCCCCCGTGCCAGTGTGCTCCCCCCAACTACCCCTGCTTGCTCCCAGTTGACCCCCCATTGTCCTGCTCACCCCCACCTTCCCTCCCCACTGGCCTGCTCCCTCCAAATTTTGCCCCCCGCTGTCCTGATCACCCCAAACTGACCCCCACTGATGGCCTGCTTGCCCCCAACTGGTCCCCCTGCTGGTCTGCTCATCCCCAACTGCCCTCTCACAGGCCTACCCACCTTCCCTCCCCACTGGCCTGCTCGCTCCAAATTTTGCCCCCCGCTGTCCTGATCACCCCAAACTGACCCCCACTGATGGCCTGCTTGCCCCCAACTGGTCCCCCTGCTGGTCTGCTCATCCCCAACTGCCCTCTCACAGGCCTAATCACCCACAATTGCCCTCCCCTCTTGGCCTCTAGCTGCCTCTACCTCAGTCATGCCACCATGGCTTTGTCTAGAATGTCCGGAAGGTCTCCTGGAAGGTCTCCCAGTCTAATTAGCATATTACTTTTTTATTAGTATAGAGGCCTGATGCACGGGTGGGGGATGGCTGGTTTGCTCTGAAGGGTGTCTCAGATCAGGTGAGGGGTTCTCTTGGGGTGTGGGGCAGCCTGGGTGAAGGGCCTGAGGTGGTTTGCAGGCCATCCACACCCCCATGGGGTGAGGGTCCCTGCTGGGGGGGGCGGCATGGTCAGCCTGGGTGAGGGGCTGAGGGCTGTTTTCAGGCTGGCCATACCCCCTTCAGGGTGGGGGTCCCCACTGGGATGCCTGGCCAGCCTAGGTGAGGGGATGGCTGTTTGCAGGCTGGCCACACCCTCCAGTGGGGACTCTTACTCCATAGGGGTGTGGCAAGACTGGGTAAGGGGCTGAGGGCCATTTTCAGGCTGGGGGTTCCGCTGGCATGCCTGGCTAGCTGGATGAGGGGATGAGGGCAGTTTTCAGGCTGGCCAGGCCTCCACCTTCTCCTTCAGCGGAGGCCAGGGCCAGCAGGAAGCTTGGCTTCCTTCGTCGCCGGGAGCAACCCAAGCCTCCTGCTCGCTCCAGCTCTGTGGCCGCTGCCATCTTCAGTTATCTTCAGTCTTTGCTTCATGCCTGTGTATGCAAATTAACTGCAATATTTTTGGGGTTAATTTGCATACTGAGCTGATTGGCTGGTGGGTGTAGTGGAGTGACACCAATTTGCATGTTTCTCTTGTTTTAGTGTAGATGGGAAACCTAGAAAGTTCTTGATATTTATTTTATATATGGAGCAGGAAAACATTACTTGTAACTGAGGAAAACATCAGTCAATTGAAATAAACCTAGATATGAGAAACATGTTGGAATCAGCAGATAAGAACTTTGAAACAACCATTCTAAAAGTGTTTAGAAATTTAATTGAAAGAATGGATGAAATGATTGAGTAAATTAAAAGTACCAATTGAGAGATGCATACTATTAAACAAATAAGTGGAAATTCTAGAATTGAGACATTCAGTTTATGAAATTTAACATTAAATTGGATACTACATGAAAAGGGATCAGTGAGTCTGAAGCAGATCAATAGGAAACATCCAAACCAAAGCAAGAAATAAAAGTTAAAAAAAATGAACAAAGATTCAGTGACCTGTAAATAATATTAAATTAATCAACTGAGTCTCAGAAGGAGAAGATACATTGGGAAACATATTTTTAAAATTAATGGCTTAAAATTTTCAAATAGGTGGAAAATTTTGAATTTGAAAACCTGAAAAGCACATTGTCCCAAGCCTCATTAACATAAAGAATGTATGGAATGTTATAGTTACCTTGCCAGAAAATAAAAGTAAAAATAAAAGCTTAAATACAGCCGAAGGGTAAAATAGACACATAATACAGAGAGGATTAATGGTAAGCATGACCATTGACTTCTCATCAGATATATGGTAAACCAGAACAAAACAAACGCCATCTTTAAAGTAATGAAAGAAAAAAAAAACAACACGTTAACCTAGAAGTATTTTTTAAAAATATGTTTGTGGTTTTTGTTTTTTTTTTAATTGATTTCAGAGAGGGAAGGAGAGGGAGAAATAGAAACATGAATGATGAGAGAGAATCATCAATTGGCTTCCCCCACTGGGAATCAAGACTGCCACCTCCTGGTTCATAGGCCCATGTTCAACTACTGAGGCAGGACAACCTACAAATATTTATAAAGCATAGATATAATTAATAAAAAAGGGAAAATAGAGATGTTTTCAGATAAAAACAAAAGTTGACAGAACTTTTCAAAAATAGAACTGCTATAAGAAATGTTAAAGAAATGTATATTAAAGAAAGTAAATTAAATTAAACACTAGAAAGGAAATTAGATCCACTCAAAACATTAAGTTTAAAGAAATTAAGAGAGAAGAACAATTTATTTTATATTTATTGATATTTTTTTTCAGCTCAAATTTTTCTGTACATGGAGGTGAATGCGTAAGACATTATTTCCCCAAACATGCCCTTTGGGACACTTTCTACAGGATGTCAATAGCTGTAACAAAAGGGCTCTCAGGTTCACAGAAGTTAGGGAAACTGTCTATAACAAATTTAAAGTCTGTGTGTGCAGGGCCAGAAAGGGAGCGGGAGGTTCTTTTTCTCAGAATTCAGTCCTTAATTAGGAACCATCAGAGGTTTTAATTAATATTTCAATAGAAATCTCCTAGGAGGATGATTTCTGGCATCTTCAACTTATA
Source organism: Myotis davidii (assembly GCF_000327345.1). NCBI lineage: Eukaryota > Metazoa > Chordata > Mammalia > Chiroptera > Vespertilionidae > Myotis > Myotis davidii. The sequence continues at coordinate 242,479 of NW_006297140.1, read as the reverse complement.
TGTAAACAAACGCCATCTTTAAAGTAATGAAAGAAAGAAAAACAACACGTTAACCTAGAAGTATTTTTTTAAAATATGTTTGTTCAACTTATATGACTATCTATAATAATAACAGCATAATATGCTAATTAGACCAGACGTCCTTCCTGATGAAGCTGGGGCTGCGAGGGAAACCCAGGTTCTGGGTGCCAGAGGGAAGCTGGTGCTGGCAGCCAGAGGAAGGAAGGCCTACTCTTGCATGAATTTCATGCACCAGGCCTCTAGTGGGTTTATAAAAATATTTAAAATACTTGTTTCTGTGCATGTGCATTCATATATTTACATATGTATTATTTGATTGATTACATGCTTGGTACCTCCAGGGAACAACTGTGATGGGATGTATCGTACAAAACACTGGTCTATAAAAAGGATATGCCTAAATAGCTTACAATCTATGAATCAGTGTTCCTGTTCCCTCTAGGGCCCTAACTGGACTTGTCTGATTCTTTTACTTTGCTCCTTACCTTAGTTTCTGTACATAAGGAGTAAGACCTTGGGTAACTGATACTGGTACCTACCTTCCAACCTGATTCTGTCTTTGAGTGTCAGAAAATGATTTGAGCTTCCAACAATAATGCACAGGAGATCACTCTACTAGTATACTGTCACTGGTATCAGTGAAGTTTTTGGGGGTGGTAGTTTGCATTTTTCACCTTAGGCAAGCCAGTTAATTACTCTGCAGCTCAGCCTGCCCTTCTCAAAATGACAATCTGATCTCGTATAAGCTAACAACTCCCCTTTACATACAGAATTATCATATTTTACAACATGAGAAGTTTAGAACAATTTTAAACTAAACTACGATAAGGGTTAACTAGCTAGCTTAATTAGGCAGTCAGGAAAAGGGGTAGGGGGACCAGGAAGTTTGGAGGCATTTCTGGCTTGAGCAATTAAAAACAGCCCTGACTTGAGCAGCTGGGGGAGCCATAAGGGTAATAAAACATCTCCAGCCAGGACAACCAAGAGAGGGCCCATGGGAGAGGAATGCATAGATGGGGGTTTGGAGATACCAAAATGCATATTGTACTTGCACAGAAGATAAATGCCACCGGATAAGAGGGGAGGAAGACATACATTCACAGAATATAAAGAAAAGTCACACGATATTGGGAAGAAGGAACATATTTTCACAGATGATAGAGCAGGGGTGGGCAAACTTTTTGATTCGAGGGCCACAATGGGTTCTTAAACTGGACCAGAGGGCCGGAACAAAAGCATGGATGGAGCGTTTGTGTGAACTAATATAAATTCAAAGAAAACATCATTACATAAAAGGGTATGGGTTTTTTTTTTTTTTTAAGTTTCATTCATTTCAAACGGGCCGGATCCGGCCTGCAGGCCGTAGCTTGCCCACAGCTGTGATAGAGGAATGTTGCAAGATAAGGGGAGAGGATGGGAGAGCACCATGTGGGCCTTGAGCTTTGAAATTAATACCATGCAGAAGAATGACCAATGAGGAAAGCACAGGGGTCCCAAATTAAGCAAAGGGACCAATTAGAAAAGGTCATGTTCAGACAAAGAGCTACAGCCTTTATAAACTGGAGACAAAGAGACACAGTAGATTCAGATTATTTAAATTTTTCCCATTTGGGGGCCCCTTCCTAGGGTACCTTCTTTGGGGACCCCCTACCCAGATGGCATTTGTATATGTTTTCAATAAATATCTACATTTTTATTAAATAAATATGTTAGTCCACAAATTTATTCTTCAACATCTGACAAGAACCCAGGAGAAGAATCTGCACTCTGAACCCCACCTCTCAATAGATCACCAATCTGTTTAGTAGCCTGAGGATTTGTTATCAATAAATTAGCCTTTATGATTAAACTAGAGGCCCGGTGCATGAAATTCGTGCACTGGGGAGGGGGGGGTGTCCCTCAGCCCAGCCTGCACCCTCTCCAATCTGGGACCCCTTGGGGGATGTCCGACTGCCAGATTGTGAGAGGGATGTCTGATTCCTGTGGGATTGGGCCTACACTGGCAGTCAGACATCCCTCTCACAATCCAGGATTGCTGGCTCCCAACTGTTCGCCTGTCTGCCTGCCTGATTGCCCCTAACCACTTCTGCCTGCCAGGCTGATCACCTCCTAACCACTCCCCTGCCAGCCTGATTGACACCTAGCTGGTCCCCTGCCAACCTGATTGCCCCCAACTGCCTTCCCCTGTCAGCCTGATCACCTCCAACTGCCCTCCCCTACAGGTCTGGTCCCCACCAACTGCCCTCCCCTGCTGGCCTGGTTGCTTCCTATTGCCCTCCCCTGATGGCCCAGTCACCCCTAACTGCCCTCTCCTGCCAGCCGGGTCGCCCCTAACTACCCTTCCCTGCTGGCCTGATCACCCACAACTGCCTTCCCCTGCTAGCCATCTTGTGCCCACATGGGGGCAGCCATCTTGTGCGAGGGTGTGATGGCAATTAGCATTTTACCTATTTATTATATAGGATTTTTAGGGGAAGAGCTTGTTTGAAACTCTTTGCAACTAACTAACAATATGGAACTATGATAATTAGAACAGCTGGTACGGTACCCAAAGCCCCACATTCAATTAACCCCAGATTCTTTTAAAGAATTGATACAAGATATTTTAAAAATACTATTATTTATAAAACATATCCTTTTTTTCCCCTTTTGGTTTAGAAAGGCATACCTACTGCATCTTTCCCCTCCCCCTTCACTTTAAATCCTCATTCTCCTGAGAATGGCAGCTGTCTTGCATAAGCCTTATTACTGTTGCCCCATGATATTTTCCTGAGGTCATGTTTTTCTCTTGGTGCACATATGGTATTTACTAATTTGTGAAAATATATTTCTTGAGAAGAATACCTGAAAGGGAACATAGGCATATGGATCAATAGGAACCATAGCTATAAAAAAAGACTAGTGAAAAACCACAGAAAATGTCAATATGAAAACCCTTATCAGCTATACACGATGCTGTTTAAGAAGTAAGCTTTGCCTTCGGGTTCTCTAGCCCAGTTATTCATGAAATGACAGGAAATGCCTGACCTGAGGGATATTATTATTATTATTTCAAACTTGGTCTTTTTCTTTTCCTCCCAAAGTCTACAACATCTCTATTTCACTGACCACTTCTAATAAAATCTCTTTGTGTGTGTGTGTGTGTGTGTGTGTGTGTGCAAAATATTTTCTAGAAAGTAATAAATTGGGCCCAGCGGGGGGAAAATGGGTTTTATTTAAAATGTTGTCTGAAGGTTACAGTCTTATTAGAAGTCCATGAACTTGAGAAATGTTAACTATGCAAAGGATGACAGCTCCTGCATTATGCAGAATTCTGACATAAAGTTAACTAGTGCCACTCTTTCTGAAAGTATTTCTATTCAGAAAAAAAAAATCATCAAATGCAGTTTTATTTACTGAACACATCATTATTGTTTCTAAGAATGATTGATATTCTTTTTGATTCGTAATTTATTTTTATAAAAGACCTATTGATGACTGAAAAGAATGTGAACTGATAAAATATATTTAATTTTTGCACATTTTTCTTTTTGTCAAAAGTAGTGTCTTGTTTCTCTCAAATATTATATATCATTTCTGTGTTTAATTTGGCTCAACTAAATACAGATGGCTGATGTTTGGTGGTATTTTGAAACTGTTCCCTAACCTGGAGATATTTTAGCATTATCCAGCGTTTGGAACTGAGAAAAGCTGACAGCAAAAGCTATAGCTGATAATATTTTCCTATATAATTCTGTTGTTTTTCATTTAACTACTGAGATTTGTTCCCATAATTCCAATCGTAAGCAATGGACTTTGAAATGAATTATGTATTAGTAAGAGAAAGTACACATACAATCCAAGTTGCAATGAAAAATGATTTGTTTTCATATTATTATGCAGTGAAATGAAATTCTAAGATAACTTTAAATAGTATGTACTGTATTCCACAGCTGCTAAGGATGTTGGTCTGTCAGGAAACAGGTGGATACTTTATATGGCAATTAGTTCCTCCTAGTACACTACCTATTCTGTATTTATAATTTCTCCCCTGCCTGTGTCTGTGGAATATGTTTAAGCCCGTTGATATGACTTGTGTGATAAAAAAAATGAATAATAATGTCAAATAGGAATACTTAATACACAGAAGAGAGACAACAAAGGGTATTTAAAAATATATTATTATGAAAACCTATCAAGTAGCATCATAGGTACCATCTATACATTAGATAGAGGAATCATAACTGGACATGTTTTTTTCCAAGGATGACATTTCTAAATATGAGTACTTTATAGTGTACTTCAAAGTATAAGTACTTTATGGTAATGAATATAGGGAAGTAAATGATCCCTTATTGTGCACCTATTTGCTATTCTCGTGATTTTAGCCCAGGGAGACAGGATTGTCTTCTGTGGTTCACATATTTTTGAAATATTAATCTCTCAAACTTTTATTAGTGAAAAAGAATTATAAAGAAAACATTTGAGTATTATTAATGAGGTCTCAGTTCTCTGAATATGTATCATTCTAAGTTAGCTCCTTTGTGGTAATATGATTGGAGACCATATGATACAATGCCTAGTTCTTGGGAAGGAGAAATGAATAAAATATATAGTCAAGGGAATTTAAAATAACATGAGATATGTCATTGTGGGGTCATGCATGTTGTGGCCATATGGTAAATAGATGGCATGGACCCATGCAAACTAGTATTCACTATATATGGAGTGTTACCATCACATAGAGATAACATTTGAAATATGCTCTCAGGCTATGGATTAAATAAGCAAACAAACAAACAAAAAAAACCAACCAGAGATATTGCCATGTTGATATATTCTAGTCTATGACTTTTACAGGCTCCTGATAAATCTGATTTCCAAATGCCCGTAAGTTGCAGAAAATACTATTTGTGTGTGTGTGCAAAATATCTTTAACTCAAAAGAATTCAGGACAAGTGGCAGAAGTAAGAACTATTAGTTTAGCAATTTTATTATGCAAATTGAAAAACCATTCATGGTAATATTCAAGCTTCTGTAGGCATTAGTGGTCTCTGCAAATGAAAAATAGGATATTTGCATTTTTTAATTTGAACACACCAGAGTGGCAAAATATCTGTGCTCATAACACTGATGAGTAAAATACAGTTTGGTATCAAATTGGTTTAAAACTATTTAAAAATATATCTAAGAAATAGGTCAGCAGAATTTTACTTTAAAAATTTTTTAAATTTCATTTAAAAAATTTTATGGAATTTATTGGGATAACATCCTATATAACAAAAGCCTAATATGTTAAGTGTTAGGTCGTCTGGCCAGCTGTTCAACCAATCAAAGCGTAATATGTTAATGGTATATAAAGCCACTCAACCACTCACTATGACATGCATTGACCACCAGGAAGCAGACAATCAACTGGTCGACCAGTCGCTATGACGTGCACTGACCACAAGGGGGCAGACACTCTGACTGGTAGGTTAGCTTGCTGCTAGAGTCTGGCCAATTGGGACTGAGCAAGATGGGCCTGACATGCCCTGGAGCCCTTCCAGGGTCCCTTCCCGGCTGATCAACCTCCCGTGACCTTCCCCAGCCCCGATCGTGCATCAGTGGGGTCCCTCAGCCTGGCCTGTGCCCTCTTGCAATCCAGGACCCCTGCAGGCCAGGCCGAGGGACCCCACTGGTGCATGAATTCTTGCACTGGATCTCTAGTTGGTTAATAAAATTATTAGGTTTCCAGTGTATAATTCTAAAATACATCATTCTAAAGCACACATATTACATATTCACCACCTGAAGCTCTGTCTCCTTTGCTCACCATTTACCTCCCCACCTTTACACTCTTCTGGTTCCCCCCAGCACACTTTCCCTCTGTTATCTATGACTTTTGTATTCTTTTGCTTTATCCCTTTACCGTTTTAACCCAGCTCCTCAACCACCTTCCCTTCTGATAGCTGGCAATCTGTTCTCTGAATCTATGAGTGTGTTTCTATTTTGTTTGTTAGTTTATTTTGTTCATTAGGTTCCACATACAGTGGGCCCTTGACTTACAAGTGTCCCGACTAACGAGTTTTTTGAAATACCAGCTGTCTCTCGGCTGATCTTTTGCATTGAGTTGATAGAGTAATTTGAGTTAATGAGCTCCTGAATGAGCTCCTTAAGGAGCTCGGTCTCTGAACAAATTAAACTCGTAAGTCAAGGCCCCACTGTATAAGTGAAATCATATGGCACTTGTTTTTGTCTGACTGGCTTATTTCACTTAGCATAATACTCTCCAGGTCTACCCATGCTGTCACAAAGGTAAGATTTCCTTTTTTTTTTTGTAATGGATGAGATGTATTCCATTGTTTAAATGTACCACTGTTTTTTTTTTCTTATCTATTTATCTATTGATGGGGACTTGGGCTGTTCCCGCATCTTAGCTATTGTCAATAATGCTGCGATGAACATAGGGGTGCACATATTTGAATCAATGTTTCAGGTTTCTTTGGATATATTCCCAGAAATGGAATTGCCAGGTCATAAGGCAGTCCTATTTTTAATTTTTTGAAGTAATTCCATATTGTTTTCCACAGTGGCTGCACCATCTGCATTCCTACCAACAGTGCATGAAGATTCCCTTTTCTCCATATCCTCACCAACATTTATTTGTTGATTTATTGATGATAGTCATACTGACTGGTGTGAAGTGATATTCCACTGTAGTTTTAATTTGCATTTCTCTGATGATTACTGAGGTTAAGCATCTTTTCATATGTCTATTGTCATCTGTAAGTCCTCTTTGAGAAGTGTCTATTCAGGTACTTTGCCCACTTTTTAATTGAAATGTGTGTTGTTGTTGTTGTTTATGGAGTTGTGTGTGTGTGTGTGTGTGTTAAGTTTTTTAAGTTCTTTATAAATTTTGGATATTCACATCAGGTATTACAGGTGAATATGTTCTTCCATTCAGTGGTTTGTCTTTTAATTTTGTTGATGGTTTCCTTTGCTGTGCAAAAACTTTTTAGTTTGATGTAGTCTCATTTGTTTATTTATTTATTTTTTTCATTTGCTTCTCTTGCTCAAGGAGATATTGCTACGAGAAATGTCTGAGATTTTTACTGCCTATGTTTTCTTCTGGGATTTTTATGGTTTCAAGTTTAACACTTAAATCTTTAATCCATTTTGAGTTTATTCTTGTGTATGGTGTAAAAAGGTGTTCTAGTTCCATTTTTTTTTGCACATATCTGTCAAATTTCCCCACACCATTTATTGAACAGACTATCTTTATCCCATTGTATGTTTTTGCCAGATATTAATTGACCATAGAGCAGTGGTTTATTTATGGGTTTTCTATTCTGTTCCATTGATCTATATGTCTTCTTGTTTTGATTATTATGTCTTTGTAGTATAGTTTGATATCAGGTAGCATGATACCTCCCACTTTGCTCTTCTTTCTCAAGATTGATGAGGCTATTTTGGTATCTTTTGTGGTTCCATATGACATTTGGGGATATTTGTTCTAGTTCTGTGAAGTACGCCATTTGTATCTTGATAGGAATTGTGTCGAATCTATGGACTGCTTTGGGTATTATAGACATTTTAGTGATGTTAATTCTTCCTATCCATGAATTCAGTATACATTTCCATTTATTTGCAACTTCTTCAATTTATTTCTACAGTGTTATGATTTTCTGAGTACTGGTCTTTTATATCCTTGGTTAAATTTATACTTAGGTATTTTTTTGATGCAATTGTAAGTGGAATTGTTTTCTTAGTTTCCCTTTCTGATACTTTAATATTGGTGTATAAAAATGCAACTGGCCCAGCTGGCGTGGCTTAGTGAGCACTGACCTCTGAGCCAGGAGGTCACAGTTTGATTCCTGCTCAGGGCACATGCCCAGGTTGCAGGTTTGATCCCCAGTCAGGGGTGTGTAGGAGGTAGCTGATTGATGATTCTTTGTCATTATTGATGTTTCTATCTCTCTTTTCCTCTCTCTTCTTCTCTGAAATCAATAAAAATATATTTTTAAAAAAGCAACTGATTTCTGGGTGTTTTATATCATGTCACTTTACTGAATTCATTTATCAGTTCTAGTAGTTTTTGTTGTTGTTAACCCTCACATGAGTATTTTTTTTTTCAGAGAGAGTGGAAGGAAGAAAGAATGAGAGAGAGAGAGAGAGAGAGAGGCAGAGAGACAGAGAGAGAAAGAAACATTGATGTGAGAAAGAAACAACAGGTTGCCTCCTGCATTTGCTCTGGCCTGGGGTGGGGAGTGCACCTGCAACTCAAGTATGTGCCCTTGACTGGGAATCAAACCAGTGACCCATGATCTAATCACTGAGAAATACCAGCCAGGGTAGTTCTAGTAGTTTTTTAATGAAATTTTTAGGGTTCTTTATATATATGGTATCATGTCACCTACGAATAATGACAGTTTTACTTCTTCCTTTTCAATTTGGATGCCTTTGATTTCTTCTTCTTGTCTGATTGCCGTTTCTTGGGCTTGCAGTACTATGCTAAATACGAGTGGTAAAAGTGGACATTCCTGTCTTGTTCCAGATATTAATGGAAACACTTTTAGTTTTTGCCCATTGAGTATGATGTTGGTTGCAAGTTTGTCATATGTTGCCTTTTATTATATTGAGGTATGTTCCCTCTATTCTCACTTTGCTAATAGGTTTTTATCATAAATGGGTGCTGGATCTTATCAAATGTTTTTTCTATTGATATAATCATGTGATTTTTATCCTTAATTTCATTTTTATGGTGTATCATGTGTATTGATTTGCAGACATTGTACTAACCTTGCATCCCTGGAATAAGTCCCATTTGGTCATGATGTATGATGTTTTTAATGCATTGCTGGATCCAGTTTGCTAATATTTTGTTGAGGATTTCAGCATCTTTGGGTTTACCTTAATTAGGGCCCTTTGTATTTCCTTACCTTGTTTGTCTTTTTCCTTCACCAGATTAGGGAAGTTTTCAGTAATTATTTCTTCAAACGGGTTCTTATTTCTTCAAATAGGGTCTCTTTTCCTGCTGGTACCCCTGTAATGTGGGTGTTGTTACACTTCAATTTGTCCCCAAAATCTTAAACTATCTTCATTTTTAAATAATTCTTTCTTCCTTTTTCTCTTCTTGTGTGTTTTTTTGTTGCCTTATCTTCCAAATCACTGATTCAATCCTCTGCTTCACCCAAACTACTGTTTATTCTCTCTAGTGTATTCTTCATTTCTGACTGGTTCTTTTTTATGGTTTCTATGTCATTTTTCATGCTGGTATAGTTCTCACTAAGTTCCTTGTGCATTCTTATAACCATTTTTTTAAAATTCTATATCTGATAAATTGCTTGTCTCTTTTTTCATTTAGCTCTTTTTTTTTTCCTGGAGTTTTCTTCTGTTCTTTCATTTGGAGCATTTTTTTTAATCTCTCCATTTTGACTGCCTCTTTGTGTTTGTTGCTAGGTATTAGGGAGATCTGCTGTGACTCTCAGTCTTGGGGGGGGTGGTCTTACGTAGTAGGTGTCCAGTGGAACCCAGTGGCACAGTCTATTTGATCACCTGAGCTGGGTGCTCCAGGAATGTCTCTTATGAGGGTTATATGGGTCCTTCTATTGTTGTTGAATCTTGATGAAAGTAGAATTTTTTTAATTATCTTTTATTAATTCAATATTTCACATAATGTGCAAAATCTTAAAGTTTTTCAAAGAATTAAACACAGTCCTAGGCACTGAGGATACAAAGACTCAGGGGATGCTCACTGTAACTTAGAGGATCATTGGTAAGCATTCAATTACAATTTAAATGCAGTGTATTTGGTCCTTTGACAGCAAAAAATAAAGGATAACCTTTTGGTGTATCCTGTAATTTACCATGTGGTTTATTGATGGAGGAATGTCCAACAGGCAAGGCATGGATCTGAGAAGAATGATTTGGGAATCCTTGGTGTCCTACAGGGATCAATGCCTGCCATCGCTCTTTCTCTACCAGTGTCTTCTCAGCCTGCATGACCTGGAATTTAACTCTGTCTCTTTTGTCCTCTCTCAGGACTTTCCTTCTGAAATTACTCCTTGCTTTCTACCTGAAAGTTTCTGTAATTTCCTAGATCACCTGACTGGGGTAATACAGTATTCAAGGCAACCCTTACTAGCACAACAGCTAATCTATATTTTCGTTTTGGTTTTTTTTCCTTTGGCTAAAAAAAGAAAGGTAATTTCTTGGTGCCTCACACCTGCCAACCTCCTTTTGTTGCCAAGTTACTGATGCAGCCTTACCTATCTAACTTCTCCAGGACAGAATATCAGAAGAATCTATACTATTTGAAAAATCCACTGAGAAAGTGTCACTATTATTATAACTTGTGCCTGAAGTGATTCTCCTTCAGCCTCTGGCCTCTTTTGTCTCCTGCAGGTAATAGGGTTCTGGGCACCAGCTACAGAGTGTACTGTGATTCTATGTGAAAGCCAGGAGGAGGCGTCCTCACACGGAATCTGCCACCCTCTGCACAATAAGGATTAATATATGTGCACTCTTGGGTTTTCCTGCTCACATTTGGTGATACCCACCTCCAAACTGACATTTTCTTTTGCCTGGCTCCATCCTTAAGTCAGACATAGCTTTCCTTTTCTTTCTTTTTTTTTAATTTACTTTATCTATTATCTATCTATCTATATCTCTTTTTTATTTTTTTTGTTGCTTAAAGTAATACAAAGGGTATTACATACGTGTCCATTTTTTCCCCCCGCCCTTGACAGTCCCCTAGCCTCACCTATACCCCAGTGTCTTATGTCCATTGGTTATGCGTACATGTATGCATACAAGTCCTTTGGTTGATCTCTTGCCCCCCTTCCTCTGGCCCCCTAACCCTCCCCGTCCTTCCTGCTGCAGTTTGACAATCTGTTTGAGGCAGCTCTGCCTCTGTATCTATTATTGTTCAAAAGTTTATAATGGTCTCTATTATCCATGAATGAGTGGGATCATGTGGTATTTTTCCTTCATTGACTGGCTTATTTCACTTAGCATAATGCTCTCCAGTTCCATCCATGCCGTTGCAAAAGGTAAGAGTGCC
>NW_006297140.1:224359-230337 GCF_000327345.1 Myotis davidii | reverse complement strand
GTAAACGGGATTGTTTTTATAATCTCTCTTTCTGAAAGTTCACTATTGGTGTATAGAAATGCCTCAGAGACATAGCTTTTCTTCTCAAATTTTAAACCAGATTATCCTATTTCCAATATCAAAGTTTTGTTTTTTTTTCCCCCTTTGGTGGAGTTGATAGAGAACACAAAAGTGATAAATTAACACACACTACAACTGTAATTCATTTTTAAATTCTATTTCCTAACCACTTTATTGGACCAAGAAAATTGTAAGTTCTTACAAGACAGGCACCATATGTATATTTGTGTGCCAGGGGGTCATTATTGCCGGTTGGGTAGTGAATTTATAGATACCTGATAAGCTGATAAGCCTCAGCAGCACCAGGCTTTGAATTTATGGTCTATGGCTCTCTAGAAGGATTGACAGGCAATATGGGCTACATATAGACGTCCTGTTTTACAGGGCTAGGCAGAGCAGAGGCAGCTGTGATCACCAGTTCCTGTCACTGTTGCATCCAATAGTGACTACAGCTGGAGAGTTTATTTATTGTCTTATATTGCATATTTCTTGTGTCAACATATGATTTGTTTCATCTGTACTACAGAAGGGAATTCCCTGCTATTTTGATTTAACTGTTTTAGTTGTTGTTTTTGAGAATGCAGAATGTCTCAAAGGTTGACAATCAGGCTTTCTCTCAAATTATGCTTTTTGTTTACAAAGATACTATAAGGATAACACCTAGGATAACTTCATCATGCAAACAACATGATACTGAGTGGGGAAACAGGGATACTATCTCAAGTCTTTTGCACTTAAGTAGCAAATATGACATTGTGTCAGGAAAATATAGTCATACCAGAAATGTTCAGATTTTTTAATTACTTAAAAAATATGATTTAAATCAGTGGTTTCAGAGCACAGCAGAGGGGCATGAACTCATAAAGACCTTGGTGTTATTGCAAGGAGTACATGCAAAATTCCATATGCCCAGCAATTGTTTTCTTAGACTGAAGGAGTATTAGGTCTTACATTTATGTAAACTACAGTTTTTAAAATATAAATAATGGTCAACTATTGTCCTGAACACTGCCTGTCAATTTGTTTTTATGTGGGGATCTGCAAATGTTTTGCTGTTAAGGTCTTCGTTCTGAGAAAATTTGCAATTCCATCCCAAAGTAAAATATGTATACCTATCCTTATAGGTAATGAGTGTAACAAAAATGAATCATTATTTATTTATTTTTATTTGCTAGAAATATCTTCTATTTGAAAATGTCAACTTTGAATACCACACTTACCCAACCCTTACTATTTCAAGTGACTAGTTACTGAAGAGCAATTTTATGCCTAGAGCTATAAAAACAGCTTTATACACATCATATTATTTATGCCTCACAACAACCTCATGAAGTTTTATTTCTCCCTTTTATAGAGGAGGAAACTGAGACTTAGAAAGATGTGACTTGACATAGATGACATAGTCCCATTATGTGACAGACTGTACATCAGGCCATGCCAGAATCATTTAATACCTCTGCTGAATACAAGCAACCAGAAGAAAATCAACTTTCCAAACAATGCTGGAGAGACAAGGATCAGGAATTCTGAGTAATCTTTTATTAAACAGGAAGTTAAGTTATCAATAATAGGTCATTTTTTCCCTAACTGCATATAGTATTTTTTGAAATAATATTTATAATTCTAGATAGGTAGATTCTGAACATGTTAGTATATGTAAAATAGTTGTTTTATGATCACAGTTCTTGTTCAGGAGATCTTCCTACTAAAAAACTTCAGTAAAAACCTGCAAACTAATCTGGGTGATTTTTAGAATGTCCTTCAACTATAATGATCAAAAATAATTTAGGATTGGCCCTGGCTGGGTAGCTCAGTTGGTTAGAGCATTATCTTTTTGTTTTTTTTTTAAATATATTTTATTGATTTTTACAGAGAAGAAAGGAGAGGGATAGAGAGTTAGAAACATCAATGAGAGAGAAACATCGACCAGCTGCCTCCTGCACACCCCCCACCGGGGATGTGCCCGCAACCAAGGCACATGCCCCCAACCAGAATCGAACCTGGGACCCTTGAGTCCGCAGGCTGACGCTCTATCCACTGAGCCAAACCGGTTCGGCTAGAGCATTATCTTGATATGCCAAGGTTATGGGTTCAATCCCCAGGCAGGGCACATACAAGAATCAACCAATGAATGCATAGATAAGTGGAACAACAAATCCATGTCTCTCCTTCTCTCTCTCCCCCCTCTCTCCTTTCTCTTTCTTTCTCTCTCAAACCAATCAAACAATAAAAAAGATATTCAACAAGAACAAAAAAAAAAATAATTCAGGGTCAAGAGGATTTTAGATTTTTCTTTTTTTCCTTTTTACCACTCACGTTATCTTTAGATGAGCAGTGGGAACATTGCATAGATTTCTGCCATCTCCAAACTAACCCGTTTTTATAGATTTTGCATTATTATCATGGCTGATATCTTGATTTGTAAAAATGGCATTCTATTGTCTACTTTTTAGAGAGTTGCCTAAATATAAAACTGGGTATATTTTAAAATGAGAAATTCCAGTGATATTTTTATAAAAGGTAGCTGTTATCACAAAATAAATTGACTTTTAAATACCCACCCCCCCTTTTGTAATAGTTTTAGATTTACAGAAAAGTTGCAAAGAGAGCTCCTAAATACCTGCACACCAAATTTCTATTACTTACTATTAACATCTTACTTTAGTGGTACATTTGTCACAACTAATAAACCAATATATTTCTTATTAACTAAGAAATATTGTATTCAGATTACCTTATTTTTTCCCTAATGCTCTTTTTATATTTTAGAATCCCATCCAGATCTCATTATATTTAGTTGTCATGTTTCCATTGGCTCCTCTTATCTGTGACAGTTTTCCAGATTTTGCTTCTTTTTGATGACCTTACCAGCTGGAGAGCAGTGGCTAGGTATTTTGTAAAATGTTCTTTAATTAGGATTTGTCTGTTGTTTTACTCATGATTAGACTGGAACTATGAGTTTTGGGGAAGGAAGTCCAAAGAGACAAAATAACACCTTCATCACATCATATCATATCAAGGGAATATTCTATTAACATCTTTTCTCACTGTTTTTTTTTAACTTTAATCTGCTATGGTATTGTTGGTCAGGTTTCTCCACTGTAAAATTTTCCCCCTTCTGCTTTTCATACTTTTCTAAATGTAGACCAACACCAAGTTTTAAATGTAAAAAATATAATTTTCAGAGGTTGCCTCTTACTATAAAATTTATGCAATTTTATTTACCAGAAACAAAAGTTTAATCTTTTAAGTGGATCAAGAAACAACATTAGCTAAAAGAGTCAATATTTTGATGAACTATCTGAGGGCTTCAATAGGACATGCAGTGGTTATTGAAAAAATTAATTTCTTTCCTACATTTCCCCCAAAATATTTGCATGTAGAAAAAATATGTGTTGTTTCACCAAACAAATCTCCTTTTGGGGCAAGGGATTAAAAAATAGAAAGATTTATGTTCTCCAATATGTATGTGTTATACCAGAAACAACTATCATCATGCTGTGCTGCCCTCTTCAGATTGAATAACTCTTTTTAGGTTTTTCTATTTTAAAAACTACAACAACAAAGAGAAAATAACAGGAGGAAATATGTAACTAGGACAAAGGATATTATTAAAAATGTAAAAGGAGCACAGTTGGTGTGGTTCAGTGGTTGAGTATTGACCTATGAACCAGGAGGTCATGGTTCAATTCCCAGGCAGGGCACATGCCTGAGTTTTGGGCTCAGTCCCCAGTAGGGGCTGTGTAGGAGGTAACTGATCAATGATTCTTTCTCATCATTGATGTTTCTGTCCCTCTCTGCTTCTCCCTTCCTCTCTCTGAAATCAATAAAAACATATTTTCAAAAAGAAACAAAGAAAAAAATAAAAGGGAATAAAGATGAATCTAACACTTCATAAGAAATCCATTGCTATGGCAAGTGATTGCCCCTTCTTGCATGCCTAAAATAAAGACTATATTTTCTGGATTTCTTTGCTGTGGTTATGCCTTTGTCTTCAACTTCTAACTAAAGTGATGTCACATCAAGTTATATGTGTCAGCATTTGGGTCTGTCTTTAAGAGATAGCGTATATTCTTTTGTTCCTTCTTTTTTAGCCTTTCCTTTTCTCTGCTGACTTGAATGCAGATGTATATGGCAAAATGTGGGAAGCCACAAGCCCTGAAATAATTCTCCAAACTTTTACATGAGATAGAAATAAACTTTTATATTTTTAAAGCCAGTCATTTCAAATTTTCTGCCACTTTTAGGTAAATTCAATTTTGATTACTGCAATAACTTTCTGAGGCCAAGCTCTTACTTTTAGAAAATCACATTTATAGCTAAAATTAATTGAATTTTTTTTCCAGGCACTGGTCTACATTATTTACATGTATTAACTCATTTAAAATTTACAATAATTGTGAAGCACATTAAGCGTATTTTACAGATAAGCAAACTGAAGTTCATAAACTAAATAAACTATCTCAAAGATCAAAGAGTTGTTCAGTGGCAAAGCTAGGATTTGAATTTAGTTCATATGGCTTCAGACCCACTGCTCTTAAGAACTTGAAATCTTTGTACTCAATTCAAGACTTTTTTTTCAGAATATCAGCATAAAAATAATTTTGTATTAAAGTTTAAGATTTGAATACTCACAATAAATAAAAAGGAAATATAGTATAAAGTTTAAGAACCTGGGTCCTAGAAACAGACTACTTAGATGTTAAGCTTGTTTCATTATGTGGAATCTTGATCAAATCTCTTAGCCTCGCTTAGCTTTGGTGCTTCACAAATTCTGTGAGAGATAACAATAGTACTGCATAATATTGTTATACTGAGGATTAAAAAAGGTAATTAATGTAAAGTGGTTAGCACTGTGTCAGAACCAGTGCTAATTTTCAAAAAAATATATAAATTATTATGGTAATTCCTAAAAAAAAGCCACAAAAAGAGAAAGATCCACCGTTAAATTTGTAAGCTTGAGTATTTAAAAAAATTAATTTATATTATTTTACTTTCTTCTAGAATCCATTCCTAATTATATGATTCTGTTATTCCCCCTTTCCCTATTTGCTCTTTAGCAAGATACATATTTTATTCTTCAAATGGCAAATATTTACTTTGCTATGATCTTTTAAAAAGATAAATGAGTATGTTGCTTCCTACCTGGCAGTTTATGATAATGGCATAACAAGATATAACATATAGAAGGTGACAAGTGTCGGACATGAAGTAATTTGTAATTTGAAATACTGGAAATTGCAATTCAAAGATTTTATATAACTTTATTCTCTAAACATTTTATAGTGGCAGGTGTGCCCATGAGACTACAGCTGTGTCAATGTTAGGCAAAAGTTTATCACTATATTTTCTTCAATTTTATTTTTTTGTATGCTTATTCATTTATATTTCTAAATTGAACATGACAATCTATTGATTGTCTGTTAGCATCTACTAGAATTGCTACAATCAAACCAAGAAGATTTAGGTAACGTGCTCACAGTAGCCCAAAACCATAGTGACAATACACCTCACGCATGTTGAGTGCTTACTGTGCTCCTGACACTGTTCTTGTGTTTCTCATGCATTAAATTATTTAATTCTTCTCATTACCCTTGAGATAGAAATTATCGTCCCTGTTTTATAGATAGAAAAACCAGAGGACAGGCCTTAGCTGGTTTGGCTCAGTGGACAGAAAGTCGGCCTGCGGACCAAAGGGTCCTGGGTTCGATTTTGGTCAAAGGCACGTACCTCAGTTGCAGGCTCCTCCCCGGCCTATTTCTTGGTCCGGGCATGTGCAGGAGGCAACCAATTGATGTTTCTCTCACATTGATATTTCTCTCTGTCTTTCCCTGTCTCTTTCACTCTCTCTCTGAAAAATCAATGGGAAAATATCCTCAGGTGAGGATTAAAAAAAACAAACACAAAACAACGACAAC
>NW_006297140.1:219618-223837 GCF_000327345.1 Myotis davidii | reverse complement strand
CTGCAGATGACCTCACAAGAGAACTCAAAAAATAAAGTCTATATCAAGCTATTTCTGGAATTATAAACTGCATGCATCAGCACCCAACCACAGGACATTAGTATTCAAAATTAATCATGCAACATGATTATTAGTATTTAAAAATACTCTGATCTCTATTGTTAGCCTTTAAAATTTAATGTTATTTTAGTGAAGCAGGCGAGTAGCACAATGTAGATAGGAGCCATGTATTTGGGACTAAAATCAAAAGTATAGTCTTTGGTTAAGGTGAGTGATTTTGAGTATTCTACTTGCTTTCTTAGCAAAAATTTCATCTTCCTAATAGTCTTTACCTAGGAATGACTGAAAATTTAAAAAACCAAAAATGGAATTGTGACAAAAAAAACTTTAGGATCTTTTATTGCATTAATGAGAGTATGCATAAATGTCGAGCCCATGCCACTGCTATCAATTATTCAGTGGTTCAATAATTATTTTTGAATTATTTGGAAGTACATAACAATTCTTGGGGTAAAGAGGTTGCAAAGATTAATGAAACATAGTCTGTACTTCAGGACTCAGTTTCTTAATAACATGAGGGTTCAGGCTGAGGCTCTATCCACTGACCCAAACCGGTTACGGCTATTGTTAGCCTTTAAAATATAATGTTATTTTAGTGAAGCAGGTGAGTAGCACAATGTAGATAGGAGCCATGTACTTGGGATTAAAATCAAAAGTATAGTCTTTGGTAAAGGTGAATGATTTTGAGCATTCTAATTGCTTTCTTAGCAAAAATTTCATCTTCCTAATAGTCTTTACCTAGGAATGATTAAAAATTCAAAACACCAAAAATGGAATTATGACAAAAAAACCTTTAGGATCTTTTATTGAATTAATGAAAGTATGTATAAATGTAGAGCTCATGCCACAGCTATCAATTATTCAGTTATAGTGAAAACACTTTCCTAATTCCAGCATTTTACATGCTGGGTTATAACAATCTATTTATGTTTCTCTTATAAAATATCCACAAAATTGTATTTTCTTCCTTTCTGCATCCCTAACAACAAACTCTCAGCTTAGCACAAAGGAAATGAGGATTTGGTTTGCCAAAGGAAACAGACACAGGGACTGAAGGTAAACAGCCTGTTCAGAGAACAATAACTGCCCTATATGTCTGGAAATAATAGAGCAGACACCCGGGAAGGTGAGTTCAACAGAAGCCACCTTGATAATATCCAAGTAAAATATTTTAATAAAATTCTAAGATTTATTTATTTATTTATTTATGATTTTTAAATCCTCACACTAGGATAAAAGAAGGGAGGGAGAAAGAGAGGGAGGAAAAGAAACATTGATGTGACACATTGATTGTTTGCATCCTGCATGTGCCCCAACGGGGGTCCTGGATTGCACCTGCAACCCATGTATGTGCCCTTGACTTGACTGGGAATTGTAACCATGACCCTTTGGTGCATGGGCTGACGCTCTAACCACTGAGCAGCTCCATCCAGGACCTAAGTATTTAAAACATTAATTTTGGGTATCACAGAATATTTTTCTCACAGAAGATGCCAATTGTGTTATAAAAATAACCACGGGTTTGTGAAAAACAAACAACACTCTTGGTCTTAGTCCCCAGAGCTAAGAAAACATCCTTCCCTCTTGGTACAGTGAAGAGAGGGGCCCACCTTCTGAGATCAGCTGTAACCGGGGCCTGGTTTTCTTTTCACAGGTCGTATCCGTCCGCAGCACGCTCTTTTTGTCTGAATCTGTCTTTCCACATGTACCTGCTTATGAAGTTTACACATGCTTAAATTTCTCCCATTCTAAAAAAAATGTGCCCCCTTGACTTCCTTTCATAACAACTGCTTAAGGAGTATTTTAAAACGCGTTTTCTTCATTTCCCCCCACTTCCCACTCACTTTCCAACTCCTTCTATTTTAGACCCTTAGTCTCCCACTCAGAGTGTTTTCATTAAAATCACCAATGTTTTCTGTCACCAAAAAACATACTTCTTAGATATTGTATGTCCTATAAGCATCATTTAACCCTATTTCTCCTTCCTTTAAAAGCTCTACTTACGTTGTGTCATTTTTGTTTCTATTTCTTCTCCTTCTTTACTCTCCTGTTAGGTTCTCTGTGAAACCGCTTTTCTTATTCTTACACACTCTTCTACAGCAACCCCATTAATTCCAAAGGCTGCCATTATCATCTCCATGCCAACAACTCCCACATTGTTATTTTTAGGTCAGATCCCTTTACTGGGCTTCAGATTTCCATATATTTTAAAATATATATATATTTTATTGATTTTTTACAGATAGGAGGGGAGAGGGATAGAGAGTTAGAAACATCAATGAGAGAGAATCATTGAACAGCTGCTTCCTGCACACTCCCTACTGGGGATGTGCTGCAACCAAGGTACATACCCTTGACCAGAATTGAACCCGGGACCCTTGAGTCCACAGGCCGATGCTCTATCCACTGAGCCAAACCGGTTAGGGCCAGATTTCCATATTTGACTGCTTACTTGATGTTTCCACTTATAAATTATCTCAACAGTTTCATCTAACTTTTTAAACTAGAAATCTATGAGTCACACTTAACTCCACAGCTTCTTACTCCCACTTCTAATAAAAACTAAAAGCTGTTTTCTAAAAAAAAGATTTCAAGCACTTTATTGTGTTTTGTCTTTTTCTTATAGTTTTAATTTTTATTGTGGTAAAATAAACATAACCTAAAATTTACCATTTTAGCAATTTTTTAGTGTATAGTGCAGTGGCATTAAGAGCATTCACATTGTTGAATGTGTTTAGGAAAAAGGATGAATGCATGGAGCAAGTCCTTTCTAGCTTTATTTCCCACTACTCTCCTTTTGCTTAACGTGCTTCATTGTTCCACTTAAAAATTATCTAAGTTTCCGAATAGTTTTGCTTGTTTATAGCTTTTGCACCTGCTATTCCATCTCCTGGGATTCTCTTGCTTTGACATCTTCCTTCATGCCTATCTGAGTCATACAATGGGATAGCTGAGAAGATCTAGATTGACCAATGTAGGCCATCCCCTCTTGTTGCCTGGTCCCATACTACTGTGCAAATCTTGATTTTATTACTCAGCGCTCTTACAACTACAAGATCAATCTTTTTTTCACGAGATTTAGATCTATCAGAAGATAATGTCTAGCACATTTCTGAGACAATAAATATTTGTTGAGTGTGTGAATATTTCAGATATTCATTGATTGTGTTCTATGTTCCACGCACTGTATTCTGTGCTAGCAATACAGGAATGAGCCAAAACAAAGCCATTATTCTCTTGGAGATGCAATGCTAGTAAGATGAGATTGATAATAAAACAACATGAGTAAATTTATATCAGTTGATAATATGCTAAGAATAAAATTAAAGCATGGATGGGGAGAGTAATTGGCATGCTATTTTAAATAAAGTCTTTTTGATAAGATTGCTTGATCAGATACCTGAATGAAATGAGGTGCCATGGTGGGTATCCAAGAGAAGAGTAATTCAGAAAGAAGGATTTCCAAGTGGCATGAAGCAGTGTGTGCTTGGTCTAGTCAAGTAGGAAGGCTAATGTACATTGTGTAGGGCTACTCAGAGAGTGAAAAGAGCAGAGCAGGTGACAGGTCATGTAGGATCTTTAAGACCATGGTTAGCACTTTGAGGGAAATAGTAAGCTACGGCAGGTTGTGAGCACAAAGGGGGCATAGTATAATTTACTTTTTAAAAAGAAGCCTCTGCTGATTTGCAAAGAGTATGCTACAGAAGGAGTTAGTATGGACAGGGAACTCATACAACTTAACAGAAGGAAGATGAACAACCCAATCAAAAAATGGGCAAAGAACCTAAATAGATACTTTTTGAAAGAGGACAATACAACTTAACAGAAGGAAGATGAACAACCCAATCAAAAAATGGGCAAAGAACCTAAATAGATACTTTTTGAAAGAGGACATAAGGAAGGCCAAGAAGCATATGAAAGGGGTGCCCCCTCTCACCACTCCTGTTCAACATAGTACTGGAAGTGTTAGCCATTGCAATTAGGCAAGAAGAAGAAATAAAAGGCATCCAAATTGGAAAAGAGGAAGTAAAACTGTCCTTATTTGCAGATGACATGATATTATACATACGAAACCCTAGAGACTCCATCAAAAAGGTACTAGACTTAATACATGAATTTGGCAATGTAGCAGGATACAAAATTAACCCGAAGGAATCTG
>NW_006297140.1:214006-217531 GCF_000327345.1 Myotis davidii | reverse complement strand
TTGATGAACAAAAACAGATCCAGAGACAGAGAAGCATCAATCAGACCGTCAAGCCTCAGAGGGAAGGTAGGGGAGGGCAGGGGTAAGGGGAGACATCAACCAAAGGACTTGTATGCATGCATATAAGCCTGACCAATGGACACAGACAACAGAGGGGTGAGGGCATAAGCAGGGGAGTTTGGGGGGAGAGAAAGAAAATAAAACAGCTTCTCTTTGTTGAGACTGCTGTTACACAAAGGGCCTAAGAAATAGATGTTATTTTTCTATAAATGTTTAAGGTCATGCTTTATTTTTCAAAACCAACCCTAGTGTAAATAACAAATTTAATGTCCTGTATCCTTATTAGTTACACTGCCAATGATAATAGAACTAATATGTTATATTTTTATAGTTCTAAGTTTGTAGAAATTTTCCCATGCCTCATTTGAATCTCCCAAAAACTTTATAAAATAAGCTGAATTTTGATGGGATAAAAAATCATAATAGTTATTAATTGCTTACTTTGTGTTGGCATATTTCGGGTACTTGCAAATATATTACCTTTAATTCTTAAAACAATCCAGGAGAGTCAATTTACCCTGCAAAGAAAAAAATAGCCACCTAGGAATCATGACCACTTTTCAGGCTACAGAAACGGGTGGCATCCAGGGCTCTAATGCAATTTTTCCTGGTGGAACCTGGTCCCAGTTTGATTCAATGTCAGATAAAGGAAGCAAGGCAAGCCAAATGTCTTGTCTGAAACAAACCAACTTTTTATTATAGACCTATCATCTGTGCTCTCTCTTCTGTAATCCATGCCAATGTCAGCTACTCTAGGTCCTGAATTCTCATGAGACATTGGATTCCATTTAAAGACAGGATTATACCTTTCTGCCCTTTTAGATCAGAATAATGTAGAAAATGAAAAGAAGGATTTTATTTTGATATCTCTCACATCAATGGTCATGACAAGGAAAATAGAGAAATGACATATCCATTTACTTAAGCCACTATATTCAGTTCCAAAAGTCAGAAAGAAGAGCCCACGAGCAAGATAGTCATGTCGAGTTGAATGGTGACTCTAGTCTGATAGGAACTCACTGATAAGTGTTTAACAACTGCTCTTATGGGGAGCAAGAGAGCAATTCAAAAGAAATTTTCAACCAAAAGTGGAATATTTACTTTTTTATATTTCCCTGGTGAGAAGCTATCTTGCCTATGAGAATGATTCTGAAAACAAAAACTTGAGAGAATAAAGCTAACAAGTAGTAAAATGTTAAAAGTGACAACTTAAAAATCAGTGTGAAAGTTTGTGCGGAAAGTACGTGGAACCCTATTATTAAATTCTGAGGAGAGTCAGGTGGAGCAGGAGGAGGAGGCAAAGGGTGTTCCTCCAAGTAGTAACTAGCTGGCCTTTCTGTCCTTATTTTGCTGTGTTTAACCTAGAAGTCTGAGTTGTGATATGTTTCCTATCCTGATATTTGGTTTAATAATTTGGATCGTGAAAAGCCATGTCTGATCTCCTAGTCCTTGGTTTTCACTCAGATTATGAGTCCCATTATTTTTGCTACGGACCACTTGGTTTTTGCTTATTTCGCTTCCCCAGTTTCCAGTTTGCCTGATTTGTGGCTACTTACTTATTTCCTTCTCTACTTGATGTCTATGCTTCTGTATCTCATCCTGAGTGTCCTCTGACTCTGATGAACTCAAAATAGTGGCTGTAGAAAGAGCTGCTATATTCACTGAGAATGAAGATTAGTCTGCATAAGAGGTCAAGAGTCACTTGAATGTGTTTCCCAGTCCATTTTACAACCAGAAGGTCCTAGCAATAGTTCTCCAAGTCCAAAAGCCGAGATGCATCCCTGTTATCTTGGATTAGGCTTTTTCTTTCTTTTTTCTATTTTCAAAAATATATTTTATTGATTTTTTTACAGAGAGGAAGGGAGAGGGATAGAGAGTTAGAAACATCAATGAGAGAGAAACATCCATCAGCTTCCCCCTACACACTCCCTACTGGGGATGTGCCTACAACCAAGGTACATGCCCTTGACCAGAATCAAACTTGGGACACTTCAGTCCACAGGCCAAGGCTCTATCCACTGAGCCAAACCAGTTAGGGCTAGGCTTTTTCTTTAATGGAGGGAAAATCCTCTGACTCCAACATATTATCCTTAAGGAAAAAGAAGCTATTGCTATTTGCAAAACTATCAGCTTTCCTACAGAATACATTGCTTTATTCATTGAATCAATAAATATTTCTTTTAGGAGAAGCACACAATAGTGAAAACTGCAAGGGCACTAAAGCAAGTTAAGGCTCATACCTAACACCCTGATCTGACCAGTGCTGGACACCTGGACCCAGATGTCATCTCTGAATCTTGATAGCTGTACTGGGGTATGTTGGTGGCAATTTTCCTGGCCCCGCATAAAACATAGCATCCAAATATAATGGCATCTATGTGTTTTGTCCTGTGACATTATTCAGTCTGTGTCCACTTAGGATAGATAATTACAGAGTGTAGACTTAAGGAGGAAAAACGGAGTTACATATACTTTCATCTTGTAAATTTTTTAAAATTCACACATTGTTAAATAATGCTCTAATTTGACTAACCAATATCAAAAAAACTTGATGAATCTGTATAGATTAATATTTGAAAAAATTTTTTTCAGAATAAACCCAAGATGTAATAGCTTATCATATGAGAATGGGAAAACATTTTTATGAAGGTTCTTGCACTGTGATAGACACGAGTGTGTATATGTATATGATGATTTCCTATCATCCTGTTTTTATGAGTCCAAATGAGCTAAGATTGCTTTAATATCGGTATTTGAATCTGTTATCTTGTGTTAAAAAAAAACACAATATTGTAATTTTTACTGTCTGTAATTTTTAACATTCCAACTGATTAAATTGGCACCTGAACCCCTTTCATGATGCTTCTGTTAATTATACATCCTTTTTTTCATTTATTTTACAAAACTTCCCATAAGAAATATTTCCAGACCATTTTAGGACCATAAGATTCATATCCGGAAGCAAATAAAGCCCCAGATTCTGGGTGAGGATTATTGATCTTAAGTTAAACTCTTTTCACAAATGAGGACCCTCCCATTTATATCAGGTCATTTCTTTTCAGATTAGATACATAGAATAGTGCTCTCTGTCTCAGCATCTGAGAAAGTCATTCAGGGTTTAGTACCAGCGGTGTCACTTTCTGGTTGTGTGATTTCTCACAAGTCAGGTATTCCCTCAATCCTCACCATTCTTATCTGTTAAATTAGGATAATAATATTCCATAACTCATAGGGTTATTCTGAAGATGACACGTGATCATACTTGTAAAGCACCTACTAGGGATCAAACAGTATTCTTTCTCCGTTTGACTAGTTAGGGCAGGAGTCCTCAAACTCTTTAAACAGGGGGCCACTTCACTGTCCCTCAGACCGTTGGAGGGCCGGACAGTAGTTTAAAAAAAAAAACTATGAACAAATTCCTATGCACACTGCACATATCTTATTTTGAAGTAAAAAACAAAACAA
>NW_006297140.1:202852-213770 GCF_000327345.1 Myotis davidii | reverse complement strand
TTACTTTTTTGCATGTTTTGTTTTGTTTTAAGTTAATGCAGTGTTTTGATGACATGAACTCTAGATCGCAAGCTCTTCTATAATGTAGAACTGTTCTGGATCAGTTTAGTCCAAACTTGAGTTTACTTCTGACCAAACAATAGTAACATTCCCAGGATAAGCAATTCAGGCTCATGAAATGTGTTTCCCTTATAACAAACAATGATTTCAAAGCATTTCTGTAGCAATCTTGTCCTATTTTTTTTCTTGATCACTTACTGAAGTATAAGAGATGACAAGCTTCCTCTGACAGGGTTTTAATTAGTTTCCATATGTGATATGTTCCATGTGGTCCTGAAATTTTCCTTTTTTTTATGAGAAAAAAAGGCCACTTAAACTGTTTTAATTATTTACCTGCATCAGTTCTTATAGTCCTCAAACAGATGGCTTTCACACTTTCTTGCTTGTTTATGCTTCTGATTTTTAAAAAAGCTTTGTTCTTTTTTCTTTTTAAAAAATGTTTTCTTTTTCATCCCCTCCCTAGGATATTTTTCCATTGATTTTTAGAGAGAGTGAAAGAGAGAGAGAAACATACATGTGAGAGAAACACATCGATTGGTTGCCTCTTGCACGAGCCCTAACCAGGGCCCTGGCTGGGGAGGAGCCTGCAACCAAGGTACATGACCCTGATCAGAATCGAACCCAGGACCCTCAGGTTGTCAGGCCGACACTCTATCCACTGAACCAACTGACCAGGGCTAAAAAGGCTTTGTTCTTATCCCAGGAATTCAGATGGACTGGTTTACTTTCAGAGCAATTGATTAAAGAAAAAGTAAAAGATTGTAGGTCAACTAGAACAGTGGTTCTCAACCTTGGCTGCACATTAGAATCACCTGGGAATCTTTTTAAAATCCTGATTTCTGGGCCTCATCCTCCAGAAATTCGGTTTCTTTCTTATGGGGTGAGGCTACAACATTAGTAACAAAGAAACAGAATTTCCGGAGGATGAGGCCCAGAAATCAGGATTTTAAAAAGATTCCCAGGTGATTCTAATGTGCAGCCAAGGTTGAGAACCACTGAACTAGGGTTTTTTTTTGTTGTTGTGTTTGTTTTGTTTTGTTTTGTTTTGTTTTTGCAGTTAAACTCAATTACAGGCAATGACTGAAATGAATTTAAATTTCCTTTCCTAAAGGGTGAAGAATGCTGCCCTCTGATTTCTGACAGGACAGTGCTTATAGGACTTTTTCAATACGGACAAGATGTGGGGGCGTGGGGGTGCGGAGGGTGCTGTGGGAGCCAGTGGCAGAGAAGGAGGTTGCTGCTTAGTTTGATGCCCACATAATTTCCATGGCTGCACTGAGCCAATAGCCAGTTTGGGTAAGGGTAAATCATTTTGTACAGGCAGATGAGGCACTTATCTCAGACGTGATTTATTTCAAATACAGATAAATCTTTCCATCCTTGTAGCTGAGGGTGCCAACTATACTGTCTCATGGGAGTTAAGCAGAGATATGTACCTTCTCTGTCCCTTCCTCTTTCTCTCACCCTGGCTAGTCTGATGCCTGGCAGAGAGCAGTAAACGGGTGGGGTGGAAGGCAAGACTCCCAGCTCTGACGATTCCTTCTGCTTTCAGAGGTACCCCTAAACCTCTTTGCCAGCCTGGAATCCCATTTCCCACATTTCTGTGTGACATTCACCTTCTTCAAGAAGCTTCTATCCAAGCTCATCATCTACTGTAGTTACCCCCCCAAAAAAAGAATTTTGTTTGAGATTTACAACATGAGCATTTATTCTTATTCACATATTTTTATTTGAACTCTCATTTTTAATATAATGTAAGTCCCATGTCCTTAACTAGATTTTAAAATCCTTCAAAGACCAGATAGACAGATGCTCCTTTCATGCTGTGTAAATGCATGCCTAATGCTCTCTCCAGAGGCTTTCCGAGTCCCTTCCTCCTCCCTCCCAGTCTCTCTCTGAGTCGAATTAGTTCCCAGGTTCTTTCCTCTTGATTTTCCTGCTTCAACCTGTTTCTTTCGTTTTGGGAGGTGTGGTCATTGAGCCTCATCTGATACTTCCTCGTTATTTATTACTCCACTTATTTATCTATAAATAATATTATATCTTATGCACTGTAACAACTGTCCCAAATATTCACTAGGCTTCTCAGTCTCCACCTTATAACCTGCTTCTACTTCAGTGAGTGGCTTTGCCACCTATTATATTACAACATTTGTGGCCCTTCGCCTCCTTTCTACCCTCCCCAGATTTTCTCTGTATTTTCCCATCTGTGTCCTCTGGATCTCCTGCCCCTGAAGGTGTATCCTTCTCCCCCCCCCCCCCCCCCCCCCAGTGCTGCTGCTGTTTCAGAAACAGCGATGTATGGGTTACCACAACTTTGATCTCAATTGCCCCGCCTTTAGTACATGTTCAGACCTGTCTCTGACACAGAGAAATTTCCCAAGATGCATTTTTGAATAAACAAATGATTGGTCTTTTCTACTGTAAAAATCCAACTGATGGGATGTGTCTTAACTATATGAACATTATATGGAGGGCATACTTGTTTATCTCACTATGTTAAATAGGCTGGGAGCAAGGTAATTATGCACTGAACCAGGGGGGAAAAGGCAATAACCTTGGCTTTTATTTCACAGGTTAGAATCCATGGTCATATGGCAACATCACTGCAACAGTTATGGAAAAACTCTAGCTGTTCGTCTACTCCCAGCTCTATATCATGGAAGAGGGCAGCACAAGGAAAATCACTTCACTGGTAAAGCCATCTAAGCCTAGAGTTTGCTTGACAGTTTTTTTGTTTGTTTGTTTGTTTTTTTAGTAATAGACTCTATTTCTTTAAAAAATATTAGTCTTCTCCCACCTGCATGCACAGTTTAGGAATCAGAAATGGGAAACAGCCACAAAATACTGGATACCCTTTCGTGAAGTTTCATTGTCTGAGATATGGATCCATTCTTCCTTTTTATTATTAAATTCATTGGGGTGACATTGGTCAACATGAACATATAGGTTTCAGGTGTGGGTTTCTGTGTTACAAGATTGATCCATTATTCTTGACTTCCTTGCTAGCTCCAAATGCCAATTTTTGTCCCTCCAGCCAGTAAGGCGGATACAGGTTTTGTATGTTGCTCTCTGGCTGGCTTTTATGCCTCACGAATAGAAGTGGCAAAGGATCTTAAGTGAAAAAAATAGGATGTCAAGCAGAGGACTTGCCATAGAACATTTACTTTCTCTTGGGAATATTTTGTTGTTGTTGTTTTGTTTTTAGTAGAAAGCTTAGTCCAAGATAAATTACTCTTGTATAGCCGAAACCGGTTTGGCTCAGTGGATAGAGCGTCGGCCTGCGGACTGAAGGGTCCCAGGTTCGATTCCGGTCAGGGGCGTGTGCCTGGGTTGCGGGCACATCCGCGGTGGGAGATGTGCAGGAGGCAGCTGATCGATGTTTCTCTCTCATCGATGTTTCTAGCTCTCTATCTCTCTCCCCTTCCTCTCTGTGGAAAATCAATAAAATATATTAAAAAATAAATTACTCTTGTATAGCTGCAAGCAAAAACCCCAATAGAGGATTTTGAGCAGAAGAGTAGAATTACATGACTTGAGTTACTTTTTATTTTGTTGTTTAATTTTTTATATTTTTTGCTGTTTTATTTTTTTAAATTTATCTTTATTGTTGAAGGTATTACAGATGACCCCTTCCACCTCTCTCCTACCTCCTTCCCTAGGCCTTCACTACACTATTGTCTGTCCATGGGTTACGCACACATGCATGTAAGTTCTTTGATTAATCTCTTCCTGCTGCCTATCCCCACCTCTGAAATTCATCAGTTTCTGGATCTATTTTTTTCATTAGATTCCACATGTAAGTGAGGTCGTGTAATACTGTTTTTCTCTGGCTGGTTTATTTCACTTAGCATGATACTCTCCAGATCCCTCCATGCTGTCTCAAAGGGTAAGAGATCCTTATTTTTCTTTACTGATGCATAGTATTCCATTGTGTAAATGTACCATAGCTTTTTTTATCCACTCATATACTGATGGGCACTTGGGCTATTTCCAGATCTTAGCTATTGTAAATTATGCTGCTACATACATAGGGGTGCATACATTCTTTCTGGTTGGTGTTTCAGGTTTCTTAGGATATATTCCTAGAAGTGGGATTACTGGTACAAATGGCAGTTCCATTTTTAATTTTTTGAGGAAACTCCATATTGTTTTCCATTATGGTTGTGCCAGTCTGCATTCCCACCAACAGTCCACTAGGTTTCCCTTTTTTGAGTTACATTTTAGAATCGACTATGTGGAAAGGGTAAAATTGAGAAGAAGAATTAGGAGAACTATTGAAATAGTCCAAGTAAGAGATGAGCATTATGAAAACATCAATAGCTCATTCTATCCCTTGTGTGTGGGGTCATTCTGGAATGTAAGACTGAAGAGCCATGGCCATTGGCTTTAAATCTCATCTTACTGTGGTCTCAGTTTAACTTTTTTCTGGATATCACATATAAGTTGATATAATGAACATTAAATGATCCTACAGCACCACTCTAAATATGTATAATATAAGCATTTAATCAACCTTCTCCCTCCTATATAATTTCATTTCCATAAATGAGTATATGGATATTTACTTTTAAGTATTAATGATGTAAATAAACAAGATAAAATGTCAAGTATGATTTGCTTCATCCTCAAAACTATTTTCTTTCTTGTTCAAAAAATATGTGACTGACTTACTTATATAAAGTAAAATGAATAAATTCTTCTTTTAACTATCAACCCACTTATTATTAATGAGATAAACAAGTATAACATTCATATAACATTCACATACT
Source organism: Myotis davidii (assembly GCF_000327345.1). Taxonomy (NCBI): domain Eukaryota; kingdom Metazoa; phylum Chordata; class Mammalia; order Chiroptera; family Vespertilionidae; genus Myotis; species Myotis davidii. The sequence continues at coordinate 208,938 of NW_006297140.1, read as the reverse complement.
TGGATATCAGAGTAATAAGATTGATTAAATTATAGCATAACTGTTTAAACCATCCAGAATTCTTAAACTATGGGTATAAATAATATTTTCCTTAAACATTTTAGCTCTCCAAAATGCATTACTGCATAGTGGTTGAGTATGTGTGCCCTGACATAAAATTACTGAGCACAAAGCTGATCTGTGCTCTATGCTAGTGGTATTGACCTGGGCTTATCTGAGTATTTGATAAGATGACTGTAAAGCTTAAGTAAGATAATCATGGAACAATCTCAGGATCATGCTTGAGTCACAATAAATCATTCCCAATTATAAGGTAAATGCCAAGGATGTCCTTATATTTGGAAGAAAATTTAAGGGATCTGTAAGATAATATCTATTTATTATTACTCCTATGAAATTTAAACATTCTGCACTCTATCTTCCAGCTACCTCATCATGGATAAAAAATCTAAGATGATATAAGGAGAATGTTCATAAATTCCTTAAGCATATAATAACAATAACAATTTGAATAGACAAAAACTGACAACTAAAACAAAGAATGTAAAAGTTCACCGTTTTTCTCCTTGCTTCTGTCGTTTTATAGAAACAGCAATTTAAGAAACATATTTCACTTTTTTTTTTAGGAAATTGAAATAGACAAATTATTAAATATAAATTTCCTCAAATTTGTTTACATTAGTCAAGTGATTGGATGCTTCAAAATCTGGCTCAGTTGCAGTTGGATTGCTAATATGCCAAAGTAAGTTCTGAATAAGTAAATGGTTTTATTATCAGCAAAATGACCCCCCAAACCTGCATCTGAGCTCCTGGTATAAGACAATGGCAGTAGGAATTGCTAAGACTAGTCTCTCATGGGTGATTAATGTAGAGCATTGAAGAAAAATGTATTATTAATGGGTTATACTTAGTACATAAGATTTAGTCAGCAAGTGAAAAGCAGTTTTTTGTTAAACAATAAGTGTTGACTCAGTGAAACAATTCTTTCTAAATTTTCCAAGGGAGTTTCATTGATAGAAAAAAATTTCACGTCAGGTAAGCCCTGCTGTCCTCTGTCCTCTCATTTTCTATGATTTATTTAAAAATGCTTCTGAGCACTTTTTATGAAAGAGACAAAGATAAGTGGGCATTCCCCTTATTGTCCTGATGTGAGGTAGAATATTATAGCTAAGAAGAGGGGTACAAATATAAAATGTGATACTTGTAATAAACAGAAGTTCACTCTGACAAGGGAATTACAGTAAGCCTACAAAATAACAATGTCCCTTGATCTGTATCCTAAGAAACTGGTTGCACCTTTGGGGACAGGGAGAAGATTTTGTAATGAAGCAAAAAGTACCAAATTAGACATGAAACAAAGAAAGGTCCTTGGTAAGAAACAAAAAATAGGTCAAAATGTATATAAGGTTAGAAAAGTTAGGTTGAGGCCAGATTGTTAAATAAGATAAAGTTTAATTTTTATTCCTGGGGTAATTTGGGACCACTGCAAGTTCTTGAGATGACACATCTGGTGTTGTGCATGAAAAGATTATCTCTATACAAGTACTGCATTAGATTAATGGAAGAGTAAAAATATTTGAAGTGGAGAGATCCATTCGGAGCTCATTAAAATAGACTAGCTAAACTGATGTTGGGGCCTCTAGTTGAACAGCAATAGAACCAAGATAAACCAGTTTTTGTTTCTACTTAAATTATCCTTCGATATTATTGGCTCTATATAGTTTAAATTCAAATTTGATTTATTAAAAAGTAAAAGTGGAGGTAAAGCTATAAATATTGTCTAAGCTATAAATATTGTCTGTATCTATCTACTCTCTCTCTCTCTATATATATATGTATATATGTACATATATGATATATACATATATATGATATATACATATATATACATATATGATATATCTTTTTTAAGAAATTCAAAAACATATTTAGTCCATGATTTCTAATTCCAGTAACTGAATCCCAAAATTGGAGGTGAGAGAGATGCATTAGTCCAGCTGATGAGGTGTCCATGGCAGGCAGGCTGGTGATCGTGTTCCCCAGGTAGCAGAGTCTGAGAAAAAGGTTTACATTCAGGAAATTGAATGGGGATTGCCCTTCGTTTATCACCTTTGAGGGGCTGAGTGGACTGAGGGAAAATTTGAGCTAGAAAATAATTGTAACAAGAGCTTCAACTAATCTTTCAAAAAATTCAAGTTAACACTTAGGGTTGTCCTGGATCAGGGGAGTTAACCTTTGTACCACCATATCTAATATTTAGGAAATAATCCTCAGAGTGGGGCTTGTCAGTGGGTCAGCTACCAGTACTCTCGACAGTGGAAGAAATGAGTGCTTCAGTCCTGAGAAGACTGGTGTGACCATCCAGGAAATCTATATATATAAAAGGCTAATATGCTAAGTGTCCATCCAACTGGTTGCTGTGATGTGCACTGACCACCAGGGGACAGATGCTCAACACAGGAGCTGCTGAGCTTCAGTGACTTGGCAGTGGCGGTTCTTGGGTGATGCACTCTGGAACCTGAGAGGGAGGAGCGAGATTCCTTGTGGGGCTGCTCAATTCCACCCTTGGCCATGGGTTATGTTGTTGCTGGGGCACTGTCAGCCCGAATCTGGTTTACTGCACACTTGCATTTGGGTTCCATACCCTGTGGGACAGCAACTTTGCAGAGTGCCCTCTCACATTCCAGGACCCCTTGGGCGTTGTTGGAGAGTCGATTTTGGCCCATTTGCTGCAGGCCAGGCAGAGAGACTCCGCCTGTCAGAGGGACCCTGCTCACTCTGCAGACACCCTTAGAGCCACAGCACCACCCCAGGTGTGGCTGGCGGGAGAGAGACCATGGGAGGTTGGCTCTAGGGCATATCCGGCCTCTCTTGCCCAGTCCTGCCCCGCCGGCCACCTTCTAATTAATTTCCTTTCAATGTGCATGAATCTGTGCACTGGGTCACAAGTATTCAATAATAAAGTATGATAAGGAGTAGAGGTGAGGGGCCATGTGTTATCTGAGGTCTCTAGAAAGAGAGTGTCAGCATTGTGGGGTAAATAAGAAGCAATTTCCATGGGAAGAGTTAAATTGGCATTGAGTCATACCATGATTTAATAAATCATTCCCCAACTGTTAATTCTTTTCTAACATTTTACCATAATATTATAATAAGTATATCACTAGCCATAGTTTTCTATTGGAAAATTCCTTTGGAATATTTGCTTTAATGTGTTTCAATCTTTATATTTTAGAGAGGAATATAAATACTGATTCTATAAAGGATAGAATCTGTCCATTTTAAAAAAATCTTCAACTAGATGAGTGCATGACTCCATTCATTCAAGTCTTAATCTAACATGAACTAATTTGCTGTCTGGAAGCCTTAAACTAAAGCATTAAAGGTTACTCATGAATCTTAAGATTTATGTTAATCCTGTTCATATCCTAGTTGTCCCTTTCAAGCAATGTTATCCAACGAGTCACACAGTTTTACAATGTACGCTTATTCTGAATTCACAAGGCACCAATATGATCTAGTTCATTACTGGCTGCTGCAATCTTCGTGGCTGAATGAGCCAGGCAGGAGTCAGAGGTAAGGAATCATGTCGTTATTACTGCAGGATGATTCTACAACTTGTGGTAAGAAATAATTATGAAAATGTGTCCAATAACTGATTACTATTTTTAAAGATTTTTAAATTGAGTTTTAGAGAGAAAAGAAGGGAGAGGGAGAGAAACATGGATCTGAGAGCAGAACATTGATTGGCTGCCTCCTGCATGTCCCTTGCGGGATGCAGCCCACAACCCGGGAATGTTCCCTGATTGGGAATCTAACCAGCAACCTTTCTGTGGATGGACAATATCCAACCAACCGAGCCTCTCTGGCCAGGGCTAACTGTGATTAGTTTTGACCTTTTATCACTATCAGACCACTGCCTCATTTTCAGTGAGAGCACATACAATGGCAATATGGCAGAGTTGTATGTGGTGACAGACTTAAGGAGTGCAAAGGTTCTACGTGGGATTTCTGATTCAAAATGTTTGGGGCAGGAGCTCCAAATGTGTGCTTTCAGAGCTGTTCAGGTGATTTTGACATAAAACTAAGCCTGAGAAGCATTGTCTAAGTCATTCCGCTCCATTTCTCTGGATTTTAATGGCAAAAAGAAAAGGCAGCCAAGTTTCCCAGATTGTTTCTTGTTGAGAGTCCTGTCAGGTATATACACTGAAGGTTATGTATTGAGGCTGTCTGATCAAAACATTTCCTGTTCCTGTTTATTTAACATCCCAATCATCTGCTATACTCATACACTTCTAAAAAGGTTTAATAAGTTATTAGGTATGCACATACAAATATTGCAGATAAATAGGGCATTTTGGTAGCGTAGTAATATTGTTGCATCAATGATGCAAATAAGTTAAATACTTAAAAAGAAATCTTGTTTATTTTCTCTACAATATTTTTTTCCTGCTGTAAATACTTTTCTCATTCTTGATGTTATTCCCATTAACAAAATGTTACTTGCATTTACACTAATGATGATTTAATCATCATTTCTTAATGTTATGCAAATAGAATTAGGGTACTGAGTGCTACTACCAATGGGGATTTTCAATCCGGGCACATAATAAAATAACTAACACATTCATACCTGTTAAGTAATAGGCGCTGAACTAGGTGCATTAAATCATTTTAACTAAGCACCTATATGCTAGGCATTTTGCTAGGAATTCTATATTTGGTTAATCTTCAAAGCAATTTAGGGGTGCTCTAACAAGTTTGGCTCAGTGGATAGAGCACCGGCCTGTGGACTGAAGGGTTCCGGGTTCGATTCTGGTCAAGGACAGGTACCTCAGTTGCAGGCTCCTCCCTGGCCTGGGCCCTGGTCGGGGCTCAGGCAGGAGGCAACCAATCAATGTGTTTCTCTCACATCAATATTTCTCTCTGTCTTCCACCCTCTAAGAAAAAAAAAAAGCAATGGGAAAATATTCTCAGTGAGGATTAAAAAAACAAAAACAAACAAACAAAAAACAACTTAGGGGTTAGAGAAGCAGCCTTGCCCTCCACCATGCAGGTAATGTAGTGGAGACTCAAAGTTAGGCCAGTTGTCCAAAACCTCACAGCACATAACTGAAGCCAAATTGAGTGCAGGCCAACCCCATTCTAAAGCATTTGCCTTTTGTCTTACATACATATAATGACTAACATTTTTATGCTAGTGTCCTGGGTGAACATCACTTATTATTTCTATACATAACTTTTTTTTATTTTTAGCTGACAAAGTAGAAATGCAAGGTAGGAAAGCAGTGTGTTATGAAATAGGAAATCTACACTGATCTTATTTCTTAACCAAATGGCTTCATATCGTAAGAATATAAGATCATAGACTTTGAAATCAAAGAGCTTTGGGGCAAAGTGCTTCTACTAAGAGCTTTTCCCTATTAGCTTTATTTAGCTTCTTCATCTGAAAAATTGGGGAAATGTAAAACCTATAGCTTAGCATTGTTGAGAAAGCTTAATGCAAACCTACCTATTTTACAAAATACCAGTTAAAAAACACTTACACAATAGGTATTTTTTTAATATAGTTATTGTTATCATAAACAAAAATTCTTATTAGATAATCAGCCATATTATTACCTCTTTTAGCTTCAGGAAAATAGGATATTATGTTTTAAGAACTGAGGGCTTACATTAGTAGATGTTCCTGATATTATTATAACATTAACACTGAGTGGCCAGATTATTATGACCACCTGACGTTTGTAGTCAAATTAGCCGTACACTGCATCATATGGATATGGAAGCTGAAGGCCTGTTCGAACACCTTTGCTGTCCTCAGTTACCAAGATAAAACGTCTCCAATTCGCACAGGAACACAAGGATTGGACAGTCGAGTATTGGAAAAAAGTCATGTGGTCTGATGAATCACATTTCCAGTTGCATCATGCAGATGACAGAGTGAGAATTTGGCGGAAACAGCATGAAAGCATGCACCCTACCATGCATGAGTACAACCCTTCAAGTTGGTTTGGGGCATGTTTTCCTGGCATGATTTGGGCCCTTCAATTCATGTGGAACAACGTCTGAATAGACCAACATAC
>NW_006297140.1:201196-202694 GCF_000327345.1 Myotis davidii | reverse complement strand
TACCCTTCAGAAAAAAATCACTTCTACTGTCGTGGTAAACAAGCTGCTTCCCTTTATATAATGGTCTGGCCCTCTAGCAACTTCAGCACGAAATTATAGCTTAATTTGCCTGCAAACGTCAGGTGGTCATAATGATCAGTGTATAAACCTTTTTATAATAATGCAAAGGTCTGTGGGCATTTTTTATACCACAACTCCAAGTTATATGATTTTTCAAGTCCAATTGTGAGAACTAAGTTCACTAAATCATGGACACGTGTACTTTTTGGTGGGTTATCCCACCATCCTAGTGCTTATAAGCTGACTTTGGTCAGAGGACTTCAGTATCCTCCTAGCTAAAAGTTAAAGCAATTGAGAGAAAAGTAAAAATTAAAAAAAGATATTATCAGATGAAGGAAGGACTAGAATCAAATGCATATGAACACTGGCAAAGAGAAAGATAATGTAAAAAGAGATTAAATGAACTTTCAGAGGGAAAAGCATGAAGCCAAAGAAACTCACTAAATGGCTTTAGGCTCCCAGTAAAGAGTAACACAAAGTCTTATAGCAACAGTGAGGGAACAAAAAAAACTTTGGAATTTGGTAGTATGTTTGTCACCATAGATCTGAGAAATGCCACTTAGAGATTAATGAGTTGAATCTTATGGCTTACCAAGTACCATTTTGACCCTCTAAATATCAATTTGAAAATTAAAATATTGGGAAAGGGTTAATATATTCACATTTGGATTATAGAACACTAGAGGCCTGGTGTACAAAATTCATGCACAGGGGCAGGGGAATCCCTCAGCCCAGCCTGCGTCCTTTCACATTCCGGGACCCCTCGGGTAGGGCCCTAGGCCTGGCTGGTGATCAGTGCCTATTGGGGTTTTTCTTCATCTGGTTGCTGGCAGCTGGCAGCTGGCCCTGCCCCTGCCGATGCCACTGCTTGCCATCTGTGTGGTGCTGCCCCCGACTCCGCCGACACTGGTCGCCTCCGTCTGCGGGCAACAGGTATGGGTTGGGGTGTGATCACTTGGCTGGCCTGGGCCTCCCTCTTTGGGGCATTCGCAGAGCCCCCTGCCTCCTGCGCCCCATTGATCACCCTCCTGGCCAGCGGCCTGGGCCTCCCTCTGTGGGGCGATCATGGGGTGATGGCAGGGCTCCCTGATCAATCGCATCATACCCATCTTGGCTGGCCTGGTGCCAGTGCATGCCATAGCATGGTCGTCCGGAAGGCCGTCTGGACAGCCATTCTGCTGTTTGGATGTTCAGTCGATTTGCATATTATGCTTTTATTACTATAGATAAAAATAGGACACTAGTTACTGGAATTGAGATAACAGTGAGGGTTTATTCATAGGATAAAAATGAGTAAAATTGTGGTATATGATATGATCCTGTGGAAAAGGCTAAATTAAGGATAAATACCAGCTTGCTCCCTGATAGCCTGTTATAACTCCCCAAATGGGACATGGTAGTATTGAAATCCTTACACAGTAGGAAAAATTAAAAGACT
>NW_006297140.1:186183-201153 GCF_000327345.1 Myotis davidii | reverse complement strand
TGTTTCTGTAACTAACAGGCTATTTACATTTTGTAGTCTCGTATAAATTGTAACATATAATATGTGATTTTACCTGTTTTTTTTTTTTCATTCAGCATAATTATTTTGAGTTTTGTATCAATAGTTCATTTTCTTTTTTTTCTGAGTAGTATGCCATTGTGGTGGCATAGACCACATTTTATCTATTCATCTATTGAAGGACACTTCTACCATTTCCAGTTTGTAACGTAATAAAGTTTGAAGATTCGTGTACAACTCTACCACCTCTAGAATCCCTGTGGTTTTTAGAGGAAAGCTAGCTACCTAAGGAAATCAGAGCAAAATAATGAACAATCTATTGAAGAGAATTTGTAGTGTGTGTGTGACTAGGTATCCAAGCCAGTGACTAGTCAAACTTCTGATGTAGTTTTAGCTCCAGTGTTCCTTACTATCCCTTTCACATATCAGTTTTTTAAGTGCCTTTCAAATTTGGAGAGACATGCAAAGAGTTTATGCTAAATTTTTAAATAAAAATAGATGTGCATTTTCTTAGCCAAAAGGTGTCATTTTACTAAGACAAGCTGTCATCACCATAAAAGTATAAACTTCTGGCCATGGAAAAATCCAAAATCTATACTTCTGTTCTTCCTCTGTGGAAAATGTTGTCTTTATTTACTTAGAGCAGCTCTCGCTGGTAGAAATAGCAACCATTTGCTTTAGATTAAATATGTTTTAAAATGTCACAGCTCTCTTTCCTCCATCCCCATCCAAGGAACTTTTCTCCATGTAAAATTTGTAAACATTTTTTATGAAGAAGAAATAGATGTTATTTAAATTGCAGAGTGGATAGGGGTATGTCCTGTATGAAGTATCCGTACTATGCCAGTCAGCAAATGTATAAACTTGTACATGTTCCTACCTATGTCAAAATACAGGGTAAAGAACTACGAATTTTAGAAATACTAGATGCACTTGTGTTAAGACCACTGCAATGACTTTAGCAAAATATGTCTAGTTCTTTGCCCCAGGATATGCTGAACACATGATGAGGGGGTGTCCTGGTGGTGGTGAAAGCACTTGGGGTGCGGGGGAGAAAGGATGCAGCAGTTTCCTATAGACCCAAAGATTTACATTCTGGATTTGAGTTGTGTGAATGGCTCATAGTTAACTGAAGCAATCACACTCCTCAGCTTAGATACATTTATTCAACACACGTGTGTATAAATAAACTTCTCTGGGTCAGGCATTACTAAAGCCTGGATAAACAACTTTGGACCAAATCAGCATAGGTCCTGACTTCAGTAACTTATAATTGGGTGCATATACCTCTCCATTTTCAGTGAAGCTATATGCTGCTTTGTGGATCTGATCAATATTATAAAAGCAGAGACTCTTACTATCCAGCCATGAAACGATATGGAGGAATCTGAAATGCATATTGCTAAGTAAAAGAGCCAATCTGAAAAAGCTACATACCATATAACAACAACTGTATGAAGTTCTGGAAAAGATAAACTATGAAGACAATAAAAAAATCAGTGGTTGCCAGGGGTGGGGAGATATAAATAGGCAGAGCACAGAGGATTTTTAGGGCTTTGAAAATTCTATGTGTGATATAATCTATATATATAAAAGGCTAAGTGTGCGTCCTTCCCACTGACCGGTAGCTATGATGTGCGATGACCACCAGGGGGCAGACGCTCAATGGAGGAGCTGCCATGATGTGCACTGACCATTTAAAAATAAATGGCACCACGAACCTGGTACCGCAAACCAACACTCAGCTTCCCCAAGTGGGACACAGGCCCCGCCACCACCCCAGAGTGACACCTCACCAAATCGAAGCCAACACTGCCAAGACCCCCTGGCACAAAATGCAGCCCACAGCACAGCCCAGCCCAGAAATGGTGGCTGTGGGCACCTGGTAATGATGTCACATAGCCAATGCCCAGCTTCCTCTTCCTAGTGACTAGGCTCCTTGAAGTTTCTTCAGCCCAGGATCCTGACTTGCTTTATAGCCAGGTGCAAACATTTTAGAGTTCAACCAAATGTCTGTGAAGCATTTTCCTGTGCCTCATCTCATTTGTTCTTCACAGAAGTCCTGGAGTAAGTAGATAGGAGACTCAGTAGAATCATATTTTCTTTTCATTAGTAAGACAATGGAGATTTAGAAAGTTTAGAAAACTTGACCCAACTGAAAAGAAGAAATGGTGCAACTTGAAAATGACTTCAGATTTTCTTACTGCGCAGAATATAGTCAAACACTGCTACAGTTAAATATTTTACCTTTATTGCACCCTGCGTGATCTACAATAATAACCTGCTTTGTGTTGATATATACTGCTGTGTTACTGACAATTATCTGAAAGAGAAGTTGGGGTGCTTCACTGGGCTGGAAAAAGTTTAGATAAATCAGAAAGCAGGTCTAATTAAGCAAGTTTATCAATATATATAAAAAGCTAAATTGACTCACACGTGCGATACATATAAAGTTCTTGCTGGCGCCAATTGCACACATGTGTTTTGATCTGTCATTGTTGATCATGAATTTGGCTAACAGTTCTATTATAGAGAAAGGGTGAATAGCGATATTAAAATATTTCTTCTAATTAATTTCCTTTCAATGTGTATGGAAATTAGTCCTATCTATATAATAAAGAGGTAATATGCAAATTAACACTCAGGCCCTCACAAGATGGCTTCCCACAACCACGTCAGCAGGGGAGTTAGTGAGAGACAATCAAACGACTGAACAAGCAGGCTACATGGGGCGACCAGGCTGGCAGGGGGGTTAGTGAGAGACAACCAAGCAAGCAGGCTGCATGGGGCGACCAGGCCAGCAAGGGGGTTAGTGAGGGACGACAAAATGATTGAACAAGCAGGCAGGGAGGGCAGTTAAGGGCAATCAGGTTGGCAGGCAGAGGTGGTTAGGGGTGATCAGCCTGGCAGAAGGGCCAGTTAGGAGCAATTAGGCAGGCAGGCAGGCAGGTGAGCAGTTAGGAGCCAGAAGTGAGGACTCCATCCCTCACTGCATGAATTTCATGCACCGGGCCTCTAGAATATATATATAGAGAGAGAGGCCCGGTGCATGAAACTCAGAATGTATATCAAGAGTGAATTCTAAGGTAAACAACAGGCTTTGGGTCTTTATGATGTGTCAATGTAGGTTCATCCTCGGTAAAAAAAAAAAAAAAAAGTACCATTCTGGTAATTTGATGGGACGCTATGCATGTTTGAAGGCAGGGGATACTTGGGAAATCTTTGTACTTCCCTCTTAATGTTATTATAAACCTAAAAGTGCTCTAAAATAAAGTCTTAAAAATTAATTAGAACAAAAAGTAGACCTATCCAGTTTGGCTCAATAGATAGAGCATAAGCCTGCAGACTCAAGAGGCCCAGGTTCGATTCCGCTCAAGGGCACATGCTTGGGTTGCAGGCTCCATCCCCAGTAAAGAGCGTGCAAGAGGCATTCAATCAATGATTCTCATCATTGATGCTTAACCCCTTCCCCGGCAGAAACGTGTATACACGTTTTCACAAAATGTTCTTTTTTCAGTCGTCGACGAGTATACTCGTCTAAAAACTTTACCTTCAAAAACCAGCTACATACGTACCATTCTAAATAATTTCATCTAGAAACTTTCTGAGGAAATACTATTCTTAACCACAAAAATGGGAAGAAAAAATAATTACAAACTGTTTTCATAACCAGCATCAAAAATACTATATAGAACCAAAATAAAAAAATTAGTCTGAAAAAGAAACGTTTTTAACAAAAAAATTATTGGGGAAGGGGTTAAATCTCTCTCTTCCTCTCCCTTCCTCTCTCTGAAATAAATAAAAAAATACATATTTTTTAAAAAGAACAAAAAGTAGAGGCTTTTAATGAATAAATGGTACACTTTTCTGCATCTTCATCTGGTATCCATGCATTTAATTCGAATATGTATTTTTATAGTCTATTGATGATAGTAAATCCTCATTTCTATATCATCATTTTACTTCGCATTTTCAAGACAGAGTGGTGAAAATACATGGGTAGTATCCCTGACAAGCTTCCAATATTTTGTGATAAATATTTTTAAATTATCTACTTATAAATCACTCCTCCATCACTCCTCCAGAATATAAAACTGGTTCATAATCAGCATTTTTAAAGATATATTTTTTTATTGATTTCAGAGAGGAAGGGAGAGGGAGAGAGAGAGATAGGAACATCAATGATGAGAGAGAATCATTGATCGGCTGCCTTCTGCATGCCCCCCACTGGGGATAGAGCTTGCAACTCAAGCATGTGCCCTAACAAGGAATCGAACTGTGACCTTCTGGTTCATAGATCGATGCTCCACCACTGAGACATGCCAGCCAGGGATACTCAGCATTTTTTAAAACTTGTACTTATAATATTATAGAATATCTGATATGTGTAAATACAGCCTTGGTTTGTAATGAAACATTTAGATTTGACATTCTAAAAAGCTCCAATTTCCATTACTTTATAAAGAATAATTCTGATTTTAGTTTGCAATTGAATTTTTACAAATACACATGAATTTAAATTTTTTCTTGAGTAAAGATTTTCAGTTTTTCTTGAAAAGTTTGGCTAAGGTAAAATAAGTAATTTAATTTAAAGTATTTAGAAAGTAGATGAAAATATACCTTCTTTCAGAAATTATATTTTCAACTGAAAGGTCAAATAAGTCTTGAGTAAATCCCATTCCACTGCCTTTTATTTATAGTCATTTTTATTCATATATATTTTAATTGCTAAAATTAAAAGGTTAACATTTGGAAGGAATATTTTCATTTTCATCTTTATTCTTTTTGTGATTATTTTTAAGTGTTAAGAGAAGTTTAAATGTTGCACTTTCTGGAGCAGCTATGGAATCATGGGTGGAAGCTAAGCACAGACACCACAGAATGGGCTTCCTCTCACCAAGGTTAATATAGCTACTAAATTCCTGACCCATAGGAAGCAAGACAAATGCTGAGACCCAGATAATGTAACATCTCTCAAGGATCTAGCCAGGCATGTAAAATCCCAGTAATTATATCTTAACCTTTCACTGTGGAGGGGACAAAGTTTTGACATTGAGATATTCATCTACTCTGGATATGGGTTTGCCTCCTGCCTACATTACTTAGTTCAGAATAACTGTGATTGTTTTCAGATTCACTGACATAAGATCCTGTATAAACCATGTTGGAATAAGGAATTAGCCTGGGGATGACACCTACAGTGTTGGTTTGTGGTTTTCCAGGAAGCAAAAATAGATCGGGACCAAAACATATATGTGGCACACTTGCCCAATAGCCAGCATAAATAGAAAAGTCACGGACAGAGGAACTAATCCTAATTCCAAAACCAAGGAGTAGAAGTAGGATTAGTTCCTCTGTCAGTGACTTTGCAGAATTTGAGCTTTGTCCCATGCAACCCCAGGAACTCCTGAATTGGAGGTTCTGGTCACCAGATGGTATGCTTCTATCAGGGTACATTGTAAAAGGTGCACTGAACATAAAAATATTTCTGTTGCCTGGTCACTTCGATGTCTTCATGCCAGTGGATGACTAGGTGACGAAAGGATTTACTAATGGAGATAATCAACTCTACTTTTCATGAGATGCTTTTGTTAGTGCTACATAATGGGGACAGAAATGAGTATGTTTGAAACTCATGGGTTTTACTGGGAATCTTTTAGAACTTTCATGCTAGTGACATTCGTGCATGTCCAATTGCTGCAACTTAACCTAACAAGGCAAAGAGCACCAAGGATACAGATGCTACAGGAATCAAAATCTGGTGAACCTACTAGATAAACAACTCACACCACTTGAAGTGTTGGCCAAGAGTAAAGGGAATCCAGAATGAGTAGATGAAGATGGTGAATATTAATTATGACCTGTGCACTTGCTGCAAATGGGAACCTTAACTTTTCCCCTCAACTTTACTATAAGCAAATCTTATTTTTAGAGATTGCAAACAATATAGCTAGAAGAGTCAGCAACAGAGTGAGCTTAATATAGGACACACGTTGATTTAAATGATACAACTGATGGTCTATGCCTGGAGGACCAGGCTAAATTCCTTGGCCCACCTGAACCCAGCACATCTGAATTCACCTGAACTGAAAGCCATATCAAATACATACGCAGTGCATTCTCTTTACTTTGCTGCCTCAGGGCTTTCTCTTCAGATTAGGAGGTTGCTTATTGTGCTGTGGTAACCTGAGATTTCAGGGTAGGTAAAGCCCTTTGGGCAATTCCTAAACAAATAAAGAACAAAATTTGGTGTATAGTTCAGCCAGCCTCTTTGTCCTTTGAATAGAGGTAACCAATTATTGGATAGAAGGACCAATTCTTAGGTGTATTCTATGTATTTTTCATAGTTCTGCAGTGGGCTTGAGTGTTTTCCACAAAGGCAACCAATTATTTAAATACTTTATTGAATTTTCTGCCTTCCATGTCTTACATTCTCTCTTTTATTTAAATTTTAAGAGCGATTGCAATAAAAAATAAGAGAACTAAAGGGAGATTGTCTAGGTCACTTTTATTTATTTTTTTTTCTTTTAATTAAATCTTTATTGTTCAAATTATTACATTTGTTCCTCTTTTTCCCCACCCCATAACTCCCCTCCTCCCAGGTCCCGCCCCACCCTCCGCCCTCACTCCCCACCCACTGTCCTCATCCATAGGTGCACGATTTTTTCCAGTCTCTTCCCACATCTCCCACACACCTTTCCCCCCAAGAATAGTCAGTCCATTCCCTTGCTATGTCCCTGATTCTATTATGATCACCAGATTATTTATTCACTTGATTCTTAGATTCACTTGTTGATAGATGCATGTTTGTTGTTCATAATATCAGCTGACAGTCATATGGGTACTCCCTTCGAGGTAACTGACTGTCTTTCTCTTGCTGCTTTTAAGATTCTCTCTTTGTCTTTTGCTCTTGGCATTTTAATTATGATGTGTCTTGATGTGGTCCTCTTTGGATTCCTCTTGTTTGGGGTTCTCTGCGCTTCTTGGACCTGTAAGTCTATTTCTTTCACCAGGTGGGGGAAGTTTTCTGTCATTATTTCTTAGGTCACTTTTAAAGTCGCATTATGCTGTAAGTGTCCACATGCAAATGCGGAGTTGAATGGTGTCCCACAGAATATTTACTTAACACATTTCAGTCAATCTGATTTTGGTCCAAGTGATTCACTGACTCAGTTCTATACAGAATTCCAATTTCTTCACTCCAGAACACATCTGCATTTTAGTGTAGTCTCTTTATCTACACCACAATTTTTTTGGCCACTAAATTTGTCTTTAGATTTGGTTACTTTTGAGTAGGGTGGTTTTTCCTGAGCAGGATTCAAGGGTGATTTCTTTCCCAGGTTCTTATCCAGGTGGATTTGGAGAATAAAGCCACAGACAAAAGGTGGTATATGGAAAGATGGAAATCTATTGGAAACAAGTACAGACTCCCACATAGGGAGGGGCTCCCCAAAGTGGGTAGCCCGCTAAGCTCCTTTTTCCTAAGGTTTATTAAGACTTCAGTTCTTTGTTTCTTGGTGCTGCCTTCCAATTGGTAGAATATCAACTTCAAAGCTCAAAACCCATGTGGTACCCTCTTCTGTCCCTCCCGCTTCACTGGTAGAATTCTCTCTCCTGTGAAAATCTGTTTTCCTCTTTCTCCCCTTCGTGAGCATTTCTCTCTCCTCTGTGAAAGTTTGTTTCCTCTTTCTCCCCATTCCCTGTGGCTTTTCCCTGTCTTCTGTGAATGGATGTCTTCCTCTCCCCTTATCCTGTGGCTCCTTTTGTTTTCTGTGAGTGGATGCCTTTTGGCAGCTCCAAGCCCCCAACCAACTATGCCTTCCTCCCCTATGGACCCCTTAATTCCTAAAACTTCCTAAACCTGCCTATTTTATCCCTAAAAACTCCTTTCACATTTATGTAACTGAATTTCATCCATTTCATCTTCAGATCATGGTGATGCTGAAAAATTATAGATGCTATTGAAAAATGAATTGATACCAGGGAGTATGAAAAAAATGTACATCTGCCTGTAGGTATCGATAATTTTCAATTGGAAATGTTAAATAATGTTTGGATCATCAAAGAAGACTGAATCTAGGGATATCAAATAAGTAGCTATTTTATTTAGAGCTGGCAACTTTATTCCTTTTAGAGTAGCCATATTAAACATTCAAATTCATCATTCTCTAGCATAGTTTACACCCAGTGAATTTTACACTCATTTAGTCAAGAACTGTTCCTTAGAATTAGAATAAAATAAATTTATGAGGTATTGTACAATTTTATTTGTAATATTAGATGGCTCAAAGGACAAGAAAACCGAGTATGTGTCTAAATAAACTTTTCTAAATATCAGCTCAGGAACACTTCTCCAAAAATACAATAATTTTGATTTTTCTGGTCAGTCTTGAAGCTACATGATATTTTACCAATTCCAAGAAACATAGTGTATATATTCTAAATTACATTAGTCTGCAAGTACTTCTATTTAACAGCAAAACATATTTATTGAAAACAATGACATCGAAGGAAAATATATAATGATATAGTGAGAGGCTACACAGGAAATTAACTAAATATTGACTTTGGTGGGTGGGCACACATTGCAGTAGACAGATCAGGTATCATAGAAATGTACACTTGAAACCCATATAATCTTATTAACCAATGTCATCCCAGTACAAGCAATTAAAAAAGTAAAATAAATATAAAAAGAGATAAGCATGGAGACATGAACAAGCTTAGGTCAATGGCGCTCAAACATTTTGGTCCCAGACCTCTACGTACTCTTAAAAATTACCAAGGACTGCAGAGGGCTTTAATTTACGTAGGTTATGCCAATTAATAGTTACCACATTGGAACTTAAAACAGAAAATTTAAACCATTTATTTATTAATTCTTTTAAAAATAGCAACAAGTCTATATGTGTTAACATAAATAACATATTTTGTGATAAATATATTTTCCAAAACAGAAACGTGAAATAATGGCATTGTTTTACATTTTTCAAATCTCTTTAAAGTCTGCCTTAATAGAAGATCAATGGATATTTATTTATTTATTTAATGATCACCTGAAGACATGCTGAGAGAGAGAGCGAGAGAGAGAGAGAGAGAGAGAGAGAGAGAGAGAGAGAGATGAGAGAGAAACATCAATTGGTTGCCTTCTGTATGTGCCCCAATGGGAATTCAACCTGCAACCCAGGAATGTGACCTGACCAGGAATTGGACTGGACTGGCAACCTTTCGAAGCACAGTTCAGTGTTCAACCAACTGAACCACTCCAGCGGGGCAATAGCTGGATTTTTATATCTGTTTCCGAATTCAAGCTTTTGTCATGTTTTTGTTGACATGTATGAAGCAAACCTAGTTTCACAGGGATGCGAAGTCAGAAAATGGAAGAAGTATTTGAATAGTTTTTGTAGATAATTTTGGATAGTCACTTTTTGATCATAACCCAAAACCAACAGGGAGTAGTTTCTTAAAAGTTAGTTACAATGTGAGATCTGATTGCATATCAATGAAAGTTTCATGTAATGTTACGTTAGGATTCACTGCACTTTGAATGAATCTTTTCCTCCTGTATAATTTTGCATCAACTCTGGTTATTTGGGAAATAACTGCTCACTGTGTTATCCTAAATTGGTCTCTTCGGAAAAAAAAACCAAAAACCTTTAATATTGAGAGAATAACAAGTCCATGGCACCAAACACAAGTTTTTAATTTTCATTTGAGAGCTAATATTTTAGCATTGGCAATAAGTACTATCACAGTATTAACAGGCCACTTCATCCATTTCTGAAGAAAATTCCTAGCAAATAACCAATTCTGAATAACCATATTGCTTCCATCGATTGTTTTTTTTTTTCTAGTACGAATGGTTGTGAGTCAAGTGGCTAGTTCAAAAGTGCTTCAGAAGTTTTCTATGCATATTTCCCACTTCTTGACACAGAATATTAAAAAGACATGTACACAAGAGTGAAGATATGACAACATTAATCAGTCTTCTTTCTTCAATAAGATTATTTTTAAGCAAAAGTGGCTTTTATTTTGTAAACAGAGAATGTATGACAAGAATAATTCAATGACTACTAATAAGCTGGGTGCCACTGTCTTGATTTATGTTTAGGTGTTAAGAGTATTGTCTACCATTGCTTCTGCACCATTAGTACAAAGGGAGGAAATATTTCAGTATTATTATGAAAATAGTTTTGATATCAGAGACTTCTCTCGGGGATCCAGGAGTCTTGGATCACACTTCTTCTAAGAACAACTGATTATTTTGTAAGTACAAATGGCAATCAGATAGTTTAAGAAGCAGCATAAAAGGAGGTCTTTAAGCATCATTGGTTTTCTCAGATAGTGAGACTATTGGGTTAATATTAAGTGCCTAGGAAGTGAACCAAGGCAGGAAAATCATCAGTGCCACAGAGTATCTTTAGGTTGTTGGCTAAAAGGACTCAATTATCTTTAAGTGTTGAGATTATACGATTTTTTTAATTTATTAGATTGACTCAAATATAAAACTATATGAGATACACACACAACATTGTAAGCATAACCTTTGACAAATTAATTTTCCAGATTTGTTTGGTAGCTGTTGTTGTTGTTTTAAATCCCAATGCTACAGATTCCCATAGACCAATTGCTTTGGGAGGAAATTCTATTGCTAACTCATTTGGCTAAACCATTTATCCAAACACAACCTTCTCAATTCTAAATAACAATAAAAAGCTGCATATAGAATTGTTAAAACAGGAACACATTATTTGTAACTTTTCTTAGTGCGAGAGACAGTTTTTTTTTAAAATAAAGCATTTTATTTATCTAGTTAGCATGACCACTTTTTCTGCTCTATTGATTTCTGCTCCAGTTTTCAAGTAGACAATATCAATTCAAAAGTTAAAGAGCGACACATAATGAATAGGGAACAAGTTTCTTAATTGTTTTAATGAACCTTTATCTCAGGTTAAATTTATGTGATACCTAAACAACCATTTGACTCAATTAATTTGGAGAGAGAAAATATATATTGATGTTGGGTGATCATTGGCTGCCCATATAACATAATAGGTTACACTGCTAATTTTTGATGTTATGTAGAAATAGAAAAATAAACTTTTATCTAATAATAGGTATATTTGGTTAAGTAACTTAATGTGTAAAAAAGCAAAAAATCCCTTTGTCTCTGTGTCTCTGTTTCTCTCTCACTCTAAAAAAATTGTAATGACATCTGAGAAGCTAAAAGATAAAAAGATGCCCTCCAGTTCTCTGAAGGTGACACTGAGAGATTTTAAAAACAAATGTAAAAAGAAATCCACAGCTTCTTTTATTCTTCATTCTCATTTGTCTCCTCGCTAAGATTTAAGGGCACTGCAATCACATCATTTCCCAACTGAAGGAGCTATTGTCTGTTTCTCTGCTCTTTCAATCTCTTCTCTTTGCATGGCAGCTTCTTTCATCTTTATTTGTTAAAAGATAACTCTAACCATTGTTTAAAGAACAAACAATCTGGGGTGAAGCTCAAAAGCATCACATTTATTGAACTCTATTTAAGATCAGTGCATTATGAATTTTCTATCCGTGCTCGTTCATTGTTTTATGGACATAATCTGCTATTCTTTGTTACACATATAATGCACTGAGCTTGTATGTAAGCAACATTCAGCTTCACCTTCAAGCTTGTCTCAATTTTTTCATATGGGCTTTTAGTAATTCTCTCTAAATCAATATTTGTTCTTTCTATTAAATACAAGCTCTTACAAGCAAGAAACCATTTACTGTGGATTCTAAATCAACAGGATATAAGCTTGTATAGTGGTGATTTTGATGCCTGAGACTTCAATATAAAGAAAAATAATTTAACCACAATTTGAAATTTGTCTTCAACAGAAGTTAATTCAAAATTACTTAAAATATTTGTTATAAGGATAATATTTAAATAGGTTACAATGCATTCTAAATGTCATGATTATGGTTTTGTGTGGTTCTTTTTGGAGTAGTTTTTGTAAGTCCCAAATTCTATATAGCTTTTCGTTACTCATGTGTCAAAGCAAAAACTGCACCAAAGTTAAACAGGCAAGGAAGACTTTCTTAGGGCTGTAGCATTAGGAACAAATGACTGAACTCAGCTTCCCTTTAACAAAGGCTGGGAGGTAAGAGCTAGAGAGGAAGAATTCTAAGCCATCTTGTTTGATGATTGGCTTTGCTCAGAAGAAAAGTAAAATTTATTTTATCTTCATGCCAGGAGGTAGTTTTATAACTTGGATGTCCACAGAAGTTAGGCTCCTGCTTTCCCATCCAAACTGGGAGAGGTAGGGGTGCTATCTTTCTCCATGTTTACATTTCAAGAGATGGATGCCTCTCAGTCCTTGAGAAAAACATTTCTGGGTTGTAAGTCTGGCAAGAAGCTTGGGGAAGTTTACATAAATTTCAAAGGGGCAGAGAAAGTGTTCATTGACATGTTGTCTATAGGAAATGCTCTAAGGAAAGAGAGGAAGGTCAAGGGCCTAGAGACAGCAAGAAGTCCGCCTAAAATGTGGTCAAGCTGAGGGAAAGGGTAAGATTGTCCTCATCAGATATGCTTTTGTTTTCTATTGAGAGCTGTTTTCTATTCCTCTTCCATTTCATGGGCTCATCCCAATTACTCACAGGGAAGACAAGTAGTTTTTATGTTACAAAATTTAAAGGGATGGTCATTGTTTTACAGACATTTATAATAAAAATATTTATAGAAATGTTTCTTGGTTTCGTTATTCAGAGCATACAATTAATAAATTACCATTAAGTGCTATGAAGAATAAAAATATATAGGTCTGCGATGGCGAACCTATGACACACGTGTCAGAGGTGACACGCAAACTCATTTTTTTGGTTGCTTTTTCTTTGTTAAATGGCATCTAAATATATAAAATAAATGTCAAAAATATAAATCTTGGTTTTACTATGGTTGCAAATATCAAAAAATCTCTACATGTGACACGGCACCAAAGTTAAGTTGGGGTTTTCAAAATGCTGACACGCCGAGCTCAAAAGGTTCGCCATCACTGATATAGGATATTCTCTAACCTTAAGTAGTCATAACAGCATTAATTGTCATATTAATTGGTGATTGTGATATTTCTAATATTTGCAAAATAGGGGATGATAATAATTGGACACGTAATTCGGATTCTTTTTAAATCCTGTAAATGACTTTGGATTATCACATACATAGTATGCAAAACCACTTGACTTTAACAAATAATCCTTAAATATTGAATATATTTTAACCATTTCAATGTCATCTGCTCTGTGGAAGTCTGAAAGGATATCAAAAGGAAATAAAATAAAAATATCCTATATAATAAAAGCCTAGTATGCTAAGTGTCCTGTCATTCATTCAACCAATCAAAGAGGAATATGCTAACAATATGCTAAGGCTGCTCAACTGCTCGCTATGACGTGCACTGACCATCAGGGGGCAGATGCTCTGACTGGTAGGTTAGCTTGCTGCTGGGGGGGTCTGGCCAATCAGAACTGAACAAGATGGACCAGACATGCCCTGGAGCCCTCCCGTGTTCCCTCCCGGCCTGGCCAACCTCCTGGGTCCATCCCCAGCCCCGATCATGCACTGGTGGGGTCTCTCGGCCTGGTCTGTGCCCTCTCGCAATCCGGGACCCCTCGGGGGATGTCAGAGAGCTGGTTTCAGCCTGATCCCACAGGCCAGGCTGTACACAAATTCATATATGTATGTATATATATTTAGAGTTAAATGCAATCTTAGATGACATCAATCCCTACTCTGTAAAGTCACAGATGAGAAAGAGAACACAAAGGAAAACGAAGATGGTCCAGAGTCACAGGATTAACTGTCAGATCTTAGCCCTGTCATTACGCTCTTGACTATTGCTTCAGATGGCAGAAGGTACATGTGGTTTAAATCTGTCTGGAGCATTGCTAAATACTTGACTTAAAAACATTTCTTCGCTAATTATGGAAAAGAAACAAAATAAAGATGAAAGAAACACTGGCTCATGCTGTAATATAAACATTCAATGCCTGGTTGAGGCAGTTGCTAGTAACAATTACCTTTGAATTGTTAAATTTTTAATTTGACCATATTGTAGTGAATATTACATTTTATCAAAATGTGATTTGCTCATGTGTCCTATAATTATCTGTTGACTCTAACCAAATGTGTGTATGAAGAAAACTCTAATCTTATATGTTGAGGAAGAGAAGTTTTTAGTACCATTTTAGGGAAGCAAGTTACTTTGAGTGACCTCTTTGTATATAGGTCTTGACTGCTCTTAATTTGAATTGAATGGATAATTAGCAGGCAGAATTACCTAGAGAAAACAAGCTATTTTCACTTCTCCAGTGGGAATTAACTAATAGGAATTCAGCCTAGTGTGCAGAACATCTCATTCAAATTATTGTGAGTTAGAATTGTCTTCTGTATGAGCACGAAATGGTACTGTTTAAAGGCTTTTCTTAGGTTATGGATTAAATAGAGCATTTTATGATAGAAGAGCAAAGTGGGTGTAAACCTAAGCAACCTCCTTACCATGAGCATGCTTTTGTTGCTTCTTAATGGTAAATTTGCCTTTCCATTTCTCTTTAAGTATCTTATAAAGGCATTAGTAATAAAACTAGAGCTGAACAGAATATTGTTATAATTGAGCCAAAGGCAGGGTGCATCTTCAAGTAGAATTCAAATGCAACCCAGGAAATTAATTCCAAGATGCCTCACATAGCACCACTGATTTTGGTTTGAAGGTAAAGTAGTGTGGACAGAACAAGAATATTATTTTCTCATTATTACTCTGTATGTAATGACTGGGTTCAAGCTGTCCAATTAGATCATAACAGGAATAAAATGTTCCAGGGTTTTAGATTCTGAAAAGTGGTGGTCAGGAGTGTAATACGTGTGTCAGGAGGTGACAACTACATTATTTACACTGTGTGTGTTCAAAGAGGTTTGTAGGG
>NW_006297140.1:185744-186167 GCF_000327345.1 Myotis davidii | reverse complement strand
GGGAAAAGAAAAATAACCAGTTTTAGGTAATCCTTTCAGCATGAATGTTTTCCTAAATGATCTGTATTAAATATACTAAAAAATATATATTCTGACTGCTGATGAGTATATTATTACGAGTTTAAAGGGAGAAGTGAAGGTGATTATAACACCTACCTTGGAAGATAGGTATGATGCTTCAATATATAGGCATTAAATCTGTCGACATGTATATATAACATTTAGGAGTTGAATATACACATCTACACTAATAAAAGAGAAAGATGCAAATTGACCATAACCCCTACACCCTTCCCATTGGCTAATCAGGGCGATATGCAAATTAACTACCAACCAAGATGGCAGCCAGAAGCCAGGGAGCTGAAGCGAATAGGAGGCTTACTTGCTCCAGTGATGGAGGAAGCCAAGGTTCCCCGCCTGCCG
>NW_006297140.1:182579-185109 GCF_000327345.1 Myotis davidii | reverse complement strand
GGGCGCAGCTCTGCTCAGCCACAAGCCAGGCTGACGGCTGGCAGTACAGCGGTGGTGGTGGGAGCCTCTCCCGCCTCCTCAGCAGCGCTAAGGATGTCCGACTACAGTTTAGGCCTGCTTCCCGTTGCAAGTGGACATCCCCCGCGGGCTGCCAAGCTGCCAGAGGGATGTCTGATTGCCATCTTAGGCCCAATCCCCTGGGGAGCAGGACTAAGCCAGCAGGTGGTCATCCCCTGAGGGGTCCCAGGCTGCAAGAGGGCACAGGCCGGGCTGAGGGCCTCCCCTCCCCTGCCAGTGCACAAATTTTTGTGCACTGGGCCTCTAGTATATTAATAAGATATTATACACATGCCATACACATATAATCTTGGCTGTTCTTAGTTTTAATTGAATGAATAAGTAGCAGGCAGAAAGACAGAAATACCTAGAGAAAACAAGTTATTTTCAATTATTCAGTGGGAATTAGCTAGTAGAGATCCAGCCTATTCTTGGTTTTATAAATAAAACATATGTAGTGCCTAGTTGTGTGTCTACGACACCCCTGACAATACATGGTAGTTTCTTCTTATTAGTGCTTATGGCAATACTATAAGAACCAGGGAAAATTCAAATATTATTTGTATTTGGCTTTGATTTATGGTCCCTGCTTATGGGCCCAGCTTGCGCTGCACCACTCTGCTCTCTGTCCCTGCTTATTATGCAAATAATATATGCATCTATTCTCACTATAAAAGATTCAAAGTGCACACATATTGTTACAAAAGACCAGAGAAGAACCAAGCAATGCTTAGAGAGAATGGAGTTACATTTATTATTATTATTACGCGAGCCCAGAGAAAAATAGCTCTAGAATTCTGGGCAAAGTCACACAGGAAGTTTCCTGTATTTATGCCTTTTTACCCTCTTTTTCTCCCAAATATTGGGTTTTCTGGTCCCTTTTGCAAGTTCTTAAAGAGCCCCTATGTACTGGGGCTTTGAGACCTCAACCAAAGGCTTGGCCTGGTGCCAGCACTGATAACTTCATCTGGGGAAGGTTTAATGGCCTCTCTGAAATGGGAGTAGTCTTATTTTCCTTATTATTTAAGCCAGCAAGCAATTTACAGAAGACAAAATAGCAGGGTTAAAATTTCAAACAGCAGTTTTTATATAAGATGGACGCTTCAATATAAAGAGTAAATTGTGCAAGTTTTCTCTCCACAGGCCTGCTTTCCTCCTTATTGATTATCACTCTTCATTGTTTTGCTGTATATCATTTTGCTTTGCATTTATGTACATTTACATGTAAACAGAAAACTTATGTAAATTTTTTTTCACCTACATGAGATCATGGTATATTCACTTTTTGGCAACTTTTATATTTCAATAACTAAGTTTTGATGATGTTTCCATGTTTGCGCATATAGGCCCACCTAATTTTCTTAATGGATCCATAACATCACACATGTAGATGTACCATATATCATGTAAGTATCCATCTCTCTAATAACAGTTTGGTCATTTGCAGCAATTACAAAGAGATCTATAATTCTTTCAGAGCCTTTGTGAACTTGTCTTTCTGTTCGTTAGATTTCCAGATGAGGAATTTCCCTCTCAAATGTGCAGTTTTAAAATCGGTTAGGTACTGCAAACGTGCCTTTCAAGAGCTTTATGAATATACACTCTAACTACCAGTATATGCATGCTCCCTTTCCCCACATCCTTACTTCTCATCTGGCTGTTATGTATTTTTGTCATGCTGTGAACATAATAGAGAAGGGCCAGTGTGACTCTTGACTTGGTGGAATATAAAGTATTTCATCATATTTTGACAGATTATACAGAGAGCTATTCCATGGTCTTTTGAACAGGCAGGGCATTATATAAAAGCCAATGGCATTAATCTCTTTGAGCAAACATTTTGCTGAAAACACTGCCTCAGAACTTCTAAAAGCTTAAGAAGCTTACAGAGCGTTATGAACTTGCAAAATCTTTCTGGGAAAGCTGCCCTTGAAGAAATAAGTCCTGTATGTTTATCATCCAGTGTTAGTGTTCAAATTTAATGTACACATTTCCCTTATAACTTTGTTTTTATTGTTTTGTTTTTATTCTTTAAAAGAGAAAGAGCTTTATATCTATGTAAAATTACAAAGTATTTAGGAGAATGTTTTAAAATATGTAAATCATTGCTTTCATGTATTTTCTAAGTAATAGATTAAACTTTTGGTTAAAGTTATTATTGTAATAAGAATAATTAGTGTCTTTTGAAATAACCAAATCAACAAATTTAACAATTTAGAGTTTCTTTACACAGTTTTCTCTAGAAGGTTTTTGTAGTTTTGTGTTATTGACTATGATTTTTCCCCATCCTTTTTCTTTGAAGTTAATCTATTGATTGATGAATTGCAACAAATAGGAAGCAATTTATTCTTTGTGATGTTATTTTTTTTAAATTTTTATTACAAAGGGTATTACATATGTGTCCATTTTTGCCCCTCCCATGTCAGTCACCTAGGGTACCCCATCCCCCAGTGTTTTATGTCCATGGTTTATA
>NW_006297140.1:171126-175286 GCF_000327345.1 Myotis davidii | reverse complement strand
GGGCTGTGCCTGTCCCAAGAAACATGGCTGTCTGCCACGCGGTCTCCCTCCGCCCCTCTCGGCTCAGAGGTCTGACAAATTTTCCTGCCCAAATCCCTGTGTTTTTTTTTTTTTCTACCTTTCCAGGAGAGTTCTGCCCTTCCAGGCTGCAAACCGTCTCACCAGCTGAGCAATTTTGCCAATTCGGGGTGGGTGTTATTAGTTTCAGCTGCTCACTCCATTTGCTCCGGGACACGACCTGGGATGCGTCTGCCTATATCGCCGCCATCTTCTTTCTCCTGTGATATTATGTTCATTCAGGAAATATTTCTCTATATCCTTTAAAATCTAGAAATATTGATATTATACTGGAAATAGTTCATATTTCCTTATAAGATACCTTGTATCTAGCTTGACTGGAAAACTAAAAGAGCAATAAAAATAAAAGAACACTTACTGAGCATCTACTATTTGCCTGATATAATGATCTAAAAATCCATCTTTTTCTATATGGGTATACGGGTATAAGCCTACAATTTAATGTAGTGTAATATAAATATAGACAGTTATACATTCTTGTTTTGTAAAATCTTCTAAAATGTCAAAGAGATATCAAAAATGTCTAGTTCCTTGGCAGTTCAAGTTTACTAACTGAAAATAAAATCTTTACTGATAGTTATTAATGATGAATCATGCCAAAAAGCTCAGGAAAGTCATACATATTTTACCTAGATTTAAAAAGAAAGTGCCTCAGTGGGCCAAGAAAGACAAGTTTCTGTTTTCTCATTTTTATACATGCTTGGCTCATCCTAAATTCCAGCAATATTTCATTACCACCAAAATTCTGAAGATGAAATTTGTAGCACAACAGCTTGCTAAGCAAAAGGAAAAAACATAAATCGTATCTGTGCTGAACAAGTGGATTTGGAAACCGACTTTTATTTGGCTTGCAGTTCCCTTTGCAGAACAAAGTTACTGCTGATTCTGTTGAGGATCCGGGTAAGGTCAAAGGGATAATCTGACTGACAACCAACTGACCAACAAGAAGGCTGTACCAAAATAGATGTTCCCTGTATTTTAAACAGCAGTGCTTTATCTAAGCTCACGAGTTTTGACATGAAAAACAAACTGCTCACTTCAATTCTTTCTCAAAACAAAAGAAGCCTAAGAATCCAAACAAAATTATTTTGTTCCAATAAAATTACAAAATTTTTTTAAAGAAAGTCTTTATACTTGGAAATGATCACTTAGGACAAAACGTATGGCCCTGGTCAGGCAGTTCAGTTGGTTAGAGCAGCATCCCAATGCACCAAGTTTTGGTTTCAATCTCCAGTCAGGGCAACCGAAGAATGCACAAATGCACAACTAAGTGGAACAACAAATCAGCATCTCCCTCTCTCTCTCTCTCTCTCTCTCTCTCTCTCTCTCTCTCTTCCTCTTTCTCAAATCAATTTAAAAAAATGAATTTCAATCTGTCCAATAAATATCATTTTGGAATTATTATAGAGATCGTCTTTCCTCCCCCATTAACTCCTTCTAGCTCCTCCCTTACCCCCCACCCCAAACCTTCACCACACTATTGCCTGTGTGCATGGGTTATGCATATAAATTCTTTGGTTAATCTCTTCCCACCCTCCCTCCTACCCCTGCCTTCCCTGAGATATGATAATCTGTTCCATGCTTCTGTGTCTCTAAAAAATCCATTTTTAGCCCTAACCAGTTTGGCTCAGTGGATAGAGCGTTGGCCTGCAGACTGAATGGTCCCAGGTTCGATTCTGGTCAAGGGTATGTACCTTGGTTATGGGCACATTCCCAGTAGAGGGTGTGCAGGAGGCAGCTGATCGATATTTCTCATTGATGTTTCTAACTCTCTACCCCTCTCCCTTCCTGTAAAAAATCCATTTTTATGTTTCTTAATGTGTGGGTTGTCTGCTGGGGGTCTTTCCCTGCATCTAGAAGGGTTCAGGAATCTGGAGAAGGGCTGTGAGTAAATTAATAAAGAGACTAGACATGAAATATAAATTTGGAAGGCATTTTGGGGAGCCAGAGGAGCCCTAGTTTCAGTAACCAAGTACTCTGAATTTCTGGACCCCTAGCTTTTTATTAACACAAATTGCCCTAAAGCAAAGCAGATATACATATCAAAGATAAGGTTTGGTATACAGTAGGCATTGTCAGGTTTGGGGAACTGCCTTTGGCTGTCAGGCAGCAGGCAATAATATATGCAGATGTTCAGCCCTGCTGAAGCTTCAAGATTCATCAACCTTTTGATGAACTTTTTGCATTTTATTATGCCCTGCTGGAATTAGCTTCCAGCAGTTGTCTAAAGTTTACAGGAAGTCACATTTACTTTCATGCACTTCCTTCCATTCCTGATAATTTATTTTCTCATGTATTAATTACTAGTTTAGAGAAATAAATTTTTAACATAATTCTACTGCTTTCCTCAGTAATATTTTTGATTATTCAATATGCAAATTACTAAGCTCTGCTATAAGTGACTTTGTTTCTAGTTCTGTTACAGAAGAGCAAAAAATGCCAAGCACGCTTCCTAGAGAAAGAGAGGGACCCATTTATTAACCCTAGTGACTAGTGGACTCTGGGAGTAATTTCCAAATCAGAGTGAAGTAACACACAGAGGCTTTGCTTTTTATAATCTTCTGGGGTCTTTGTCTTGCAGATATGGTTCCACCACCTTGTGGGCTTACAGGAAGGCCCCCAGGTGTTGGGGGTTCCCAGGTCATATCAGATGATCTTCCTGGGGCCAGTGATAACGACCTTCCCTTCTCCCCCACCCCCCAGGGCAGTGCATTGTTCAGTTTTTATGGCCTAACGGGCCTTGCAAGACCAGTTTCCTCCTCAGTTTTGCCAGAAAGAGGATTTCAGAACAGATACTGCATGGCTTCTTTTAGATACAGTACAGTGGGTTCCTCATCTGTTTTTCAATGGGGTATGGTTTTGATTCTCTGTTTAAGTTTATTCTTGTACATGCCTGTATTTTGTAGTTCAATTTGACAGAGAAAGAGTTGGAAAATAATGGTCAATGCAAAATTCGACCGTCAGGTAATATTTATCTTCTTGTGGGTTTATTTTCTTTCCATAAATAATTTCTCTGAATGTAATACAAACTGGTTTCAACATGTAGGATTGGACACAGGTGATTACTTCCATTCTTTCCTGAAACTCCACAAAATTGTAAATAAAGAGATTTTTAAAAGGCATGAAATGTCAAGGACACATAGAACAGAAGTGACAAAAACAGCAATGACATTTTGAGCTGAGAAAGCAGAAACACACTTCAGTCTTCCCTTCATGCTCCTTAGCACTTGTTGCTTGGCTCTGGCTTAGTCCTTGAGTCTCCACAGAATAGGATGTACGGTAAGTTGCTTTTTAAGGTACAGGTTTAGTTTGTAGGTGGATGGCCTATGAAGAGCCATATCTGGGCCCTTTGAAAGGACTGCATGGTGCCTAAGACGCTTATACTTTTAACTTTGAGCTAAACACAGTAATAAGATGTAGCTCTGTATGGTTCAGTGGTTCTCAACCTTCTGGCCCTTTAAATACAGTTCCTCATGTTGTGACCCAACCATAAAATTATTTTTGTTGCTACTTCATAACTGTAATGTTGCCACTGTTATGAATCATAATGTAAATATCTGATATGCAGGATGGTCTTAGGCGCCCCCGGTGAAAGGGTCGTTCGACCGCCAAAGGGGTCGCGACCCACAGGTTGAGAACCGCTGGTATACATGCACATTTGGGTGGCTTAAGGGGTATGATATGGCAGAAATTGCTAATTGTCCTTTAATATTCACTCTAGTTTTATTTGTAATGGAAACATCCATCTTTAGCTGGACATATGGCTGAATCGCTCACCAGAATAAAGTTAAATTTCCCGAACACCCTTGCATATAATTGTGACCAAGTTCTAACCTCTGGCCAGTTTCTAGATTATAAATTTAATGCAAAAGGGAGTTTGAATTAGGACCATATCCTTATTCAAATATATATACACAGCACAGCACCCATTGATGGTCAGTGGTTTATAACTGTTTGGTTCATTATAGTAGCCACTGGATACTTGACGTAATATCTGGCTAATTTGATAGAAAAACTGAAGGTCAGATAAAGAGCTTCACAGATAAGGAAAAGCTAAAGGAGTTCATCACCACCAAACCAGT
>NW_006297140.1:142490-170883 GCF_000327345.1 Myotis davidii | reverse complement strand
GAGGGGTGGGGCGGGAACTGGGAGGAGGGGAGTTATGGGGGGAAAAAAGAGGAACAAATGTAATAATCTGAACAATAAAGATTTAATTAAAAAAAGAAAAACTTAATTTTTATTTAAGTTTAATTAATGTTTTAATTAATGTTTTTCTCCTGTTTTTCTTAAGAACAAAAGCAATTTTCCTTTTGTCACACCTAGCAGCATAGTGGTCCCCTTTGATAATCTGAGGACTGTTATAGTAATCATTATGGTACTTAATGTTAGGACCTTAGAATGTAAGACTTAAAGCATGTAACCCTGTGGGGACTGTTATAGTAATTATTATAGTGCCTAATGTTAGACATAGGAATACTGTGTGAGACCCAAGAATGCACCCTTGTAACCCAACTAGTACTGGTAAACAACCTATCTGATGGGAACGCTCAAAGCCTGTACACACCCATAGATTAGCAGACTCGGGTGGATACACATATGGCAGCCGCTGATAACACACACACCAACGAAGACCATGTCTGCAGAGGGGTATATAACCAGACAGTCTGATCGACCCAGCAGCGCACAGCTCTCCTGTCGCCAGAGCGTGAGGACCTGTGTGTGCTCACGTCTCGGTTTCCAGCACGAACTCTGACCAATTAACTGTAGATCGATGAAGAAGTCAGCAGCCATTGGCGCCATCTACCCCTTTGTGTGTATCAGCGAGCATCGCCAGGTGGATCTTTCCCAGCGTCTGAGACCCATCAGGAACTGGTAAATAAACCCCCTGTGTGCTTGCATAACCTGTTTGTCTGTGTGTGATTTCTCCGGCTCGGCTCAGATCTCGGTGCTGTCTCCGTGAAAGTGTCTGACCAGAAGGTATTGGCACAAGCCTCAAAAGGATGGTCCAGACCACCTGTGCATGTCCCACTTAGGAGCAGCACCTATATGGGAAACCGCCCCCCCGACACCCCCGCACCTTGACATAGGTGACGGGCCTTAAATATATAAGAAATAGAAGCTATTTAGGACAGAACACTATTGCAATAGCTTCTCAAAGTAATTCTTCTCAATGACTTACTATGCTTTCAAAAAGTAATTCTAGAAAATATAATTTTCATTATTTGCAGGAAGAGCAGAGGCAAACCAGAAGATAGGGTGTATATTTATTCACATATGTATTCATCTGTAAGTCCTCAGATTTAGTTTCATTTTACTTTGTTTAGGACATTTATTTCAAATATATTTAAAATATTCTCAAGCTACTTGCATTTCTCATAGAAATGAAATGATAGCAAAATATCCATTGTTGTATCCACGCAAACTGTTCCTTAAAATTGACAAAATGCCAGAACCACTCAATTGTAAAGGTCACTAACTCCAGGCAAAACCAAACCAAAAGCTAGTTTTGTTCATAGGAGACAAAGAGGGACAATGTTCCTATTGAACTACGTTCCTGAAACACTTCAAAGAGAGATTAAAATTTATGAGAGCCTGTCCCCAGTGAGCTGTTGATCATTGTGAGGAAGCACAAAGGCGAACCAGAACATGGGTAAACATGGGGCTGCCTTTTATGCCTGTCTTAACACAAAACTCTGCAAATATAGGTTTAATTTTTAAAATATATTTATACTTGATAATGTGGTAGAATGTCACAATCAATATATGGTCATTAAAATAATAATGTTTGGCTATTTTTTTTTTTCATTCACCAGCCAGTGTATGGTGCTTTCTGCGTGTACTATTTTTATCCTTTCTATTTGGTTAATTTAACTTGCAATAAATTATTTTAATGTTCGCATTCTACTTGGCATCCAAAACTATTTTTTCCCCCCCACTGAGAATGAATTTATTCACACAAAAAATACAAATGTGAAAAAAGTGATGAGCATCTTATTTTGTTAATATTTCCAAGTTCTGCCTTAATCATCGACTTCAACATATTGGCTACCATACTTTTCCCAATTATCTAGATAGAAAAATTTGTACTGAAAGTGATACCGAATTTTTTTACTGGAACCCGGATTCTTTGTCCGCCGGAATCAAAGAATGAATCCACGGACGGAAAGTGGTGTAGCAAAGGTGGAGATTTATTGAAGAACAAGTACAGACTCCCACGTAGGGAGAGGGAAGAGTCCCACTGAGTCCCTTTTCTCTACAGCTTATAAAGGCTGCAGTTCCTGTGTCCTGATATCCCCTCTGCTTGGTCAATATGGTCGCTACAGCAACCCCTGAGCGCAAAGGTCAAACCTCACCAGGGACATGTGAGGCCCCCCCTCCCTCATTGTTCTATTCCCTCCGGGCTTTCTGTTCCATCTGCATGAAGGGCTCCCTTCTCTTTATTTTGTAAAGACAGACCTTTCTTGGTGACTTCCCGTTCCCTTGTCCTCTGGAAATATGCCTGCACCTGGCTTCCTTGTGTTACGGAAATGTACCTTCTCCCAGTCTGCAGCCCTGCTCTTTTCCATGGACCCCGATTCTAAAAAATCCCTAAGCCTGCCTGTGTTCCCCCCAAATTCCTGCTTCAAAAGTTCTTTTTAGAGTTTAAGATTTTTAATTCTTCCAACAAAGAAAATCCCAGAACCAGGTAGCTTCACTGGTGAATTCTAGCAATCATTTAAAGAGTAAATAATAAACCTTCTCAAACTATTCCAAAAAAACACAATCGGAGCGGATACTTCGCAATCATTTCTGAAGGGCAGCATTGTCCTGATACAAAGCCAGCCAACATATTACAGGAAAAGAAAACTACAGACTAATCTTACGAACATAAGCAAAAATCTTTAGCAAAATCTTTGCAAATGAAATAAAGCTATATATTAAAGAATTATACTTCATAACCAAATGGAATCTATCACAGGAAAGCAGGGGTCGCTCAACGTATGAAAATAAATGTAAAACACACATTAATATGATGAAGGTAAAGAAAAAACAACACACACAACAAACCACCACCCCGTGATCATCTTATTTGGTACAAAAAAGCATTTAACAAAATCCAACCTTTTTCTGATAAAAACATTTGACAAACTGGGAATAGAAGGGAACTTCCTCAAAGTGAAAAAGGACATTCATGAATATTCCACACCTAACATCACATTCAGTAGTGAAAGACTGAAAGCTTTCTTCCCCCAAACAGAAAAAAAATCAATGATGCCCATTTTTAACAGTTCTAGCCAAATAAAAAACATCCAAATCAGAAACAAAGATGTAAAATGATTTGCAGATGA
Source organism: Myotis davidii (assembly GCF_000327345.1). NCBI lineage: Eukaryota > Metazoa > Chordata > Mammalia > Chiroptera > Vespertilionidae > Myotis > Myotis davidii. The sequence goes on along the minus strand of NW_006297140.1, from coordinate 167,683 downwards.
AATGAAAAATTCTAAAGAATCCATGAAAATATTATAATTATCAAATGAATTCATCAAGAAAACTCAGAAAGAATCAAAAGCAAATACTAGAAGAAAAAACAGTGTAGCAGTAAAGAATCTTTGAGCTTGAAGAAATATTAATAGAACTATCTCAAGCTGAAATGCAAAAACAAAAAGAAAACAAAAATCAAGAAGAGAACATCAAAGAATTATGGGACAATTTCAAAATTTACAGAATAAATATGATGGAATACCAGAAGAATAAAAGAGAACAGAGCAGAAGAAACATCTGAAAAAAGAATGGCTGCCAGAACCGGTTTGGCTCAGTGGATGGGGCATTGGCCTGCGGACTCAAGGTCCCAAGTTCGATTCCAGTCAAGGGCATGTACTTTGCTTGCGGGCACATCCCCAGTGGGGGGGGGGGGGCATGCGGGAGGTGCCTGATTGATGTTTCTCTGTCATTGATGTTTCTAGCTCTCTGTGGAAAATCAATAAAATATATTTTAAAAAAAGAAGAATGGCTAAGAATTTTTTAAAACAAAAGCAGACACCAAACCACAGATCCAGGAGGCTCAGGACCATAATATTGGTTTTGATGCATTGAATTTGCCTGTTCTATACTGATTTAATCACTATTTGTTTCCCATTTTTTAAACCATATAGTTTACCTGTTTTTATTTTAAATATACAGATATTCTAATTACCTTATATTTATATTCTAAACCTCTTATAACTTATTTTCTCAATATCTAATCCTGCTGTGATGCTTATAATCATTGCCTTCTGCATTGCACCCTTTATCATAATCTTTCTTTCCTATTATTTTAATATTTGAAATGTCATCGATTTCATGCATTTGCTCTACTATATTTAAGTTGGTGTAAAATATTTAAATTTATTAGTATTGCCTCTTCATATCTTATTAAATTTTATTTCATAAAGGCTTTCTCAGTAAAATATTATATTTTTTCCAATCACCATAAATAGGATATAATAAAAGCCTTTGGCATTTATTCATTTAGTCTTTCATTCATTCGACAAATATTCATTGTCAACGCACTATCTGTTCAAGGATTTTTTTCCCCATAAAGATGGAAGACATTAGTGAAAAATACAGAGTCCTTGCTTCTTATGAAGTTTATGTTCTAATGTATATTTGTGTGAATACAGGAGAGAATGGAGTGATCTCAGAAATGATCTAATAAATAAAATAAGCATGATATAGTCAGATAATGAATATTTCTAAGAAGGAAATAATTTAATTTGATAGAGTGTCAGGATTAGATTGTGCTCCACATTGGGAGGACAGGTAACCTCTCTTACATAATGATAAGACGTGAATGACAAGACAGAAAGATCTGAGAGATGTCTATACCAGGTCAAAAGAACTGTGAGAGGGCCTTAAGGTTGTAAACATTTCCCTGTGTTCAAGGAACAGAAGGCAGCCGAGGTAACTAACAAATGCCGAGTGGGGGATAGAGAGGCGTATCAAACAAGAAATGTAAGGTGCCTGCTCTTGAGAGCTTTGCCAGACAGGATACATTCTGAGTTTTATTATAAATGTAATGAGCAGCCTTTCAAAGATTAGGCCTGAAAAGGATCTCTCTGGTTGCCATGTAGAAAATGAATTAGATGCAGGAACAGACAAAAGAAAGCTATTTCAGTAGTTTCAAGTTTGAGGTTAGAGTGATTAGTACTAGGAAAAAAGCAATGAAAAAGCGGGAAGCAGGCAGATGTAGAATACATATACATTTGGAAAACTTACAAGATTTGCTCATGGCTTAGATGTGAGGGAAAGACGGAATTGAGAATGAGTAGATCTTTGGCTTGTTCAATGGTTTGAATGATTGTCATTTACTGAGAGGAAGACTAAGGAAAGAACATATTCAAGGGCAGAAATTAAAAATTCTATTTTGAATAGTTTTTTAAAATATATTTTATTGATTCTTCACAGAGAGGAAGGGAGGGCGATAGAGAGGTAGAAACATCGATGAGAGAGAAACATCAATCAGCTGCCCCTGCACGCCCCCCACTGGGGATGTGCCCACAACCAAGGTACATGCCCTTGGCCGGAATCGAACCCAGGACCCTTCAATATATATATATATCCAAGTTCAAATCTAGTTAGAAATATGATATTCAGATTGGATATAGATACAGATTTGACAGCACCACATCATTTAAATCTTGAGAATACAGCATTTGTTAAAATAAAAACAAAGATCACAGCTGAGGATATATTTGTGGAGAACACATAACAGGAGGCAAAAGATGGTTGACAGCAGCGTTAAAATCAAAAGGAGAATATCAAGGATAATGTTAACTGAATTTCCAGAGTTTAAAAACATCAAGAGTTTCAAATAAGGAATAAAGCATTATCTAGACATTCAGTCACAAGATATGTTCTCTCTCTCTCTCTCTCTCTTGTCTTCAAATCTCTTTTTCTTTCTCATATCACATCAAATAATCTGATAGATAGTGGGCAAATGAAACCTGTCTTTTGATCTGAAATTCTGACACTACCGAATTTAACTTAACACTTTCCCATTTCTTTTTTTCTTTTTCTTATTTTTTAATCCTTACCCAAGGATGTGTTTTTATTGATTTTAGAGAGAGAGAAACATAAATGTGAGAGAGAAATATTGATAGGTTGCCTCCAACATGAGCCTCTACTGGGAATCAAACCCAAAACATAGGTATGTGACTTGACCAAGAATTGAACCCACTCCACTGAGCCAAACCGGTTAGGGCTATTTTGAATATTTTAAGAGTGATTTATATATGTATTACACTTAGGAGAACACATAACAGGGGGCAAAAGATGGTTGACAGCAGCGTTAAAATCAAAAGGAGAATATCAAGGATAATGTTAACTGAATTTCCAGAGTTTAAAAACATCAAGAGTTTCAAATAAGGAATAAAGCATTATCTAGACATTCAGTCACAAGATATGTTCTCTCTCTCTCTCTCTCTCTTGTCTTCAAATCTCTTTTTCTTTCTCATATCACATCAAATAATCTGATAGATAGTGGGCAAATGAAACCTGTCTTTTGATCTGAAATTCTGACACTACCGAATTTAACTTAACACTTTCCCATTTCTTTTTTTCTTTTTCTTATTTTTTAATCCTTACCCAAGGATGTGTTTTTATTGATTTTAGAGAGAGAGAAACATAAATGTGAGAGAGAAATATTGATAGGTTGCCTCCAACATGAGCCTCTACTGGGAATCAAACCCAAAACCTAGGGCTGTGACTTGACCAAGAATTGAACCCACAACCTTACTGATCTGCCAACTGAGCCACTGAGCCAGAGCTCCATTTCTTTGTTTCTAGAAGGCTATATTAGAACATTTCATAGGGAAATATATATGAAATTGAAAGAAACTTGAGCAATGCCATATGCCAGAATGAGTATATTACATGGGATATTTGATTTTAATAGTGCATTTAACTGTAATAGTGTCAACCATAAAAATAAAGTAAAAAAAATATATATAGCCCATGATAGGAGGCTCTTATTTTGCCAGAAAGCTGAAACTGAATAATTTATTTATAATATAAATGCATTCATTTTATCAATGTGTAGTATTTAGGCACCTTTTCTATATATTTAGTTTTCATTCATGTCATGAATGTTAATGGATATTTAGAGCAGATAGCTTATAAATTGTAAATTCAGATAAATTATAATGCATAGTTGTATATGACAAATTCATGATAAAAATATGTAATAAAAATATTTCTTAAGGGATATTGTACATTCATTGATTTCTCCTAAAACTTTAATGTGAAATTGTTAACAATTCAACTCTCAATAATGGAATACTTAACAATACATAATCTAGTTTCATTATTTAAAACTCATGATAGGCATGAAAATTATGGGCTTGTATGTTCTAAATATATATATAATGCAAATTTTATGTCTGATTTAACAAATTCCAATATAATTTTAACTATCTGTACTATAAGCAAGCATTTATTTAATCTTTTAAAAAATTCAAGACCTGCTCAGTTTGACATGAAACCTTTAAAAATTTGCAGTTTGAGAAAATCGTAATTAAAATCCTAGAATAAAACGATAATAGCAACTATTAAAAATATGAAGAATCAGTCATCCTTCAAAGTTCATAATTATTTTAGATTCTTGATACCTCTTTTGTTTACAACTATGGAGTAGAAATAATATAAAGAAGGCTTGGAATTTTGGTTAAATTAAATGCTTTGTATATCCCTAGTGTGATGAGGTTGCTATATGGCAAATATAAATTTGTTTTTCTGGTGTACATATGTTATCTACAATGGGTCCCACATAGATCTGTTCTATTTTTCTCTCAAGTCTGACCATAACTATATTACATTTAACTCTATGCTCAATATCTTGAAGGATATTAATTGGCTTTAATGCATTCAGAGAATAAATAAAGGAGTGATAGCATAAAAAGCAATTAAAGAAATAGGGGGCATTTACTATAAGGAGAAAATATTGCCAGCAATATGATACTTATTTCCAAAAATTGAGGGCCCATCATATAAGCGATTGATTAGATACATGTGTGTTCTGTGGTTCTAACTGGTAGAACTAGAAATAACATGGTGGCTATTTTAGTTCAGCACATGGTCTGTTTTGTGATGAAATAGTTGGCCAAAAAACCCCAAAAACTTTACTTGGGTTTCTTTGAGTTATTTCAAATTTAATTTGACATTGAATTCTTTATATATAGTGAAATCTACTATTGGTTACTGTTACTGTATTACGTTCAGTAACTACACCTTAAGGTGAGAAGAGGCACCATGAAATGATGGAATGAGACTAGGCTTTAGTTTGGCTTTGGCCACTTATAGGTTCTCAGAGCTAGACATTTATTTTCAGGCAAGCCTTTTATCAAAGGGATTGGTGATATCTTCTCAACCTTCCTCTATTTGAACATTGCACTGGAGTCTTCTGGTTACTCAAACTTTACATTTTAGGGGCAGAATAGTAGAGTAATCATTGAATCTGAAAGCCTGCTTTCATCTATTGGTGGGGGGGCTAGGACCTCCTACTCTGCTATCTGCTGACTTCACTGTCTCCTAAGCCTTCCTCTCACCATTTTGAGGACCTAGTTAGAGAGTGATCAAGTTCCCCTTCTTGAGAAGCTGACTGAGGCTCCTCCTCAACCACCTCCGTTATCAGCTTCTCATTCTCTGCCACTGTGCATCTGCCCTAATCACCTTAGTGCCAGGTCAGACAACTAGAGATGCCACCGTGCCTGAGCCCACGATTTGATCTAATTAGCCAGTCCACAGGGAGCCTATGAAACCTAGCTAATCCCTCCCTTCTTGCCATTCATAAACTGCCTCCTGCAACTCCAGTTTGCTAGAGACTCTGCCCCCAGCTGGTGCCTGTGTGGCCCTGCCTGGCAGCCTTCCCTCCTGTAGAACTCTCTCTATAAATAAAAGCCTAAGTGACTGGCTGACCATCCACTTATCTGACAGGTAGCTATGATGTGCACTGACCACCACGGGGCAGATGCTCAATGCAGGAGCTGCTGAGCTTCAGGGACTTGGCAGCTGCAATTCTTGGTGACACACCCGGAACCAGAGAGGAGGGAGCCTGATTCAAGGATGTGTCACCCAAGAACTGCCCTCTCGCAATCCAGGACCCCTCAGGGGATGTCAGAGAGCCAGTTTCGGCCCAATTCCCACAGGCCAGGCCAAGTGACCCCACCGGTGCACGAATCCATGCATTGGGCCTCTACTGTATAATAAAAAAGTCTGCCTCAGTGTCATTGTGTTGTGTTATACCACCAAAAGAGAATAAACTATATAAAACATATTCTGAGACAGATTAAGGATTACCTGGTAACTAAATAGAGGGATGGAGTGAGATATTTGGTAGAATTGAGGACATAAGTATCCAAGAGATCATCAAGTAAAAATATGGAGTAAAAAGAAATCCAAGGACAGAAGTTTGGGGCATGCCTAACTTGAAGGAGTTTAAAGAATAGCCTGAGCTCCTCATCTATAAGTCTGTTTCTATTTTGCTTGTTTGTATATTTTGTTCATTAGATTCTACGTATATATGAAATCATATGGTATTTGATACAGACAACTCATATCTGCAGATAATAGCATGGTGATTACCAGAGAAAGGGGTAAGGGTAGGCAGAAGAAGGGAAAAGGGTTGTAAGTGGTGATGGAAGGAGTCTTGACTTTGGGTGGTGAACACATAATACAACATACAGATGATGTATTATAAAGTTGAGTATTTGAAACCTATATAATTTTATTCACCAATGTAACTTCAATAAATTATACACACACACACACACACACACATACACACACACATTCAGTCACTCACACAGTATATCTTATAGACTGTGAAGGAAAATATGCAGAGTAGTGGCCTAAAACATAGCAGGATATCTGTGAGAGTGTACGGTTTAGGCAAAATATTACTATGGGGTCTTCATTCATTCAGATTTTAAGAACCACTGCAATTGTTAAGAAATAGAAATTAATGATCAACAGAGATGAATGCTAAGCAAGAGAGAACATGAATGGGACTTAAAGGAGCTTAATGGCTATTTAATTTACAAATTAATCCCCATGGCAATTTTTTCAAGCAGCTAGTGGTTTCCTTTGCTCTGTTCTCCCAGCCCTTGGTGCATATCACTTATTATGGCACTTACATGCCATTTGTTATAATTTGTCTGTGTCATACATTAAAATGGAAACACTTGGCCATAAATGGTATAAATCATGCACTTATTCACATGTAGTCACTGAAATAGGGTTATTACTCCTTGAATGTCTGTGGAAGAAAACAAATGTTTATTTTACTCCAATGTTAACATTTCAGTGCTCTTTGTATTCCAGAAGGTAGTAACTGCTTAATGTTCTAGAATTGGAAGAGACCCCTCACTGATTTCCCAATTTCCCTAAAATAGCTATAATAATCTACAGAAGCTCAGCTCTGCAGTTACTTAAAAATTTGTCCTGCTTTAAGTTTAAAATGTTCTTTCTAATATTTTCTCAAGAAGAGCAAGAGAAACCAATACTCTTGTGTCAAATTTTAGTGTACTCCTAAAATCTACCCCATCACCATAGCAATAGCCCCATATCACTCTACAAGATATATTGTACAAAAATGTTATGTTATGTATGTGATATGGAATCATAAGTCCTTGCATTTGTAAGTCAATAGGTTAAAATCTTGTGCTTGTGAGAGTAGTGCTATGGGGTATAAGTTCTCCAGGGACCAATTAACTTTCTTTTGCCTGATGAATACTGAGTATATTCTTTACGCTAATAAATCATCTTACAATTCTGTGTTTCTGTTCACAGGGCGATTAAGTAAGAAAATGTTTATCTGAATTTAAAAAATGAAAACATACAGTAAAGTAATGCAGCACATGTATTTATATTTATTCCTTATTCTGTATCAGGCAGTTGGATATGGGCTCTGTCCCAGGCATAAGGAGGATAGATTGAGTGTGTTATTCCAGAGGAAGGAGTGCTTGTTTTGGTCACAGTGGCTGCTTAGTGTCATTTTCTAATAAGAGAGTTAGAAGATGAGGTCATAAGAATTAAGTCAATCACTTTTGAAAAGTTCAACAGAATATTATCCTATCTAATAAAGACAAAATATTCAAATTGACCATCACTTCGTGACAACAATGGTGGCGCCCATAGCCACAAAATGGCAGCGCCGAGTCCCCTCAGCACCACCGGAGTCCCCCAGTCCTTTAAGCCCTTGCTGCGGGGGAGAAGGGCAAACAGTCCCCAGCGGTGAGCAGATAGCAGGTGCTGCTTTCCCCTCACTGCAGCGGCGAGGGGAAAGTAGTGCCCCAGTGCCCTGCGGTGAGCAGACAGCAGGGCCCTGCTTGCCCCTGGTCACTGTGGCGAGGGCAAGCAGGCCCCCGCAGAGAGCAGACACCAGGGCCTGCAGTGGCATTGAGCAGACAGGTCTGCAGAGAGCAGAGAACCATGGGGAGTGTGCCTAAGCCATCAGTAGGACATCCCCTGAGGGCTCCCAGATTGGACAGGGTGCAGGTTGGGCTGAGGGATCCTGCCCTCATGCATGAATTTCATGCACCGGGCCTCTAGTAATTAAAAAAAGAAGAAAACCTTTCAATATCTACACTAATAAAAGAGAAACATGCAAATTGGTGTCATTCCATTACGCCCACCAGCCAATCAGAGTGACTATGCAAATTAACCCAACAAAGATGGCGATTAATTTGCATACGCAATTGAGGAGTGAAGACTGAAGGCTCTGGCCAGAGTGAAGAATGAAGACTGAAGACTGAAGACTGAAGAGGCTTGGCTTCTCTGCTGCAGCCGGACCGAAGGCCTGGGTCCCGGGTGCCGGAGGAAAACCGGTGCCCGCAGCCAGGGGAAGGAAGGCCTATTGCGCGAATCTTTATGCAGCAGGCTTCTAGTATTTTATAAAGAACTGCTAGTAGTTTGCAACCCTTCTACAGTTGCTCTAACTCTGACTGTATGTTAATGTCACATAAGAAACTTGGAAAAATTATATCAATATCTGTTTCCCTCTCCCAAAAGTTTTGATTTAATTGTTCTATTGGGCCCACATTTATTATGAAATCATAAAGACACCGGTATTTTCCTTATTCTTGGAGAATGCAGGAAAACCATAGCAAAATATTAGAAATATCTAGAGGTTACAGCAGTCCCTTTCTACTGAACTGTCAGATATTTTTGCATTAGGTCAGATAAAACAACTTTTTAAAATCAGAAGGGGGAGTGAAGCAAAAGGGACAAAAAGGGTCTATATTTCCACCAAATAATATGAGAGTGAACTTTACATAAAAATGAGCAAAATTTGCTTTTATTATTGATGTTGTTGCTGTTGACAATATAACTTTTATTGTTCAATTTTATGGAGGTTTTTTAATTTATATTTTTACATTTTAGAAACTAAAGTATACATTTGTATTGTGTGCTGGTTTTTATTTATAGGTACAAATCTGTATAGAGAAAAAAAATGATGAATTTAGATCATGCTCAAACTAGAAAAGAAATATTTAAAAATTTGTGAGCAACAAATAATTTTTAGGGAAGGAGTTCCAATGGGTCTCATATCAGAGTTTTTAATGTGTTTCTGGGTTTGAAAATGCAATCACATTTATAAACACTGTCCTTTAATAATCTACCTTTAAACAGTAATAAAATAAATATGCTATTCACAATAGAAATAACTGTGTACTAGAAGCAAACTGAATAAAGATTTTTTTAAAGCTGCAAGAAATCACAGAGAAACCTTGGAGAAGAATGAATAAATGAAGTCACATACCATATTCCTGAATGTTAAAATATTTCTAATATTTGAAAGATGCCTGTTTGCCCCCAAACTGATTTACAAGCTTAATGCAATTCCACTAAAGCATCCAATGGATCATCATTATATTTTTGAGGAGAGGGATGTCACAAAAGCATTATACAGTTTATATACTTTTCTATTGATTCAACATGTGTAGGACTTTGCTGAGCATAAAATAGAATCTTCATAAATATTTGTTAATTGGTATTTTGGTACTTTGGTAAGTAGTTAAGGTCTCTTATTTTGTTTTATAATAAAGAAGTTATAACACTGTCTTTTTAAGTATTTCCAGTAAAATTTTCCTCTGAGTTTTATTAATTGAAAATTCAATAGATCGTCAACCCTCCTGTGGTCTTCAATAGACCACAAATTTAACCTTAATGATGTTTCATATTGTTTCAATGCAGAAACAGGGTTCTCACCTCAGGTGTGGTACAGTAAGTTTTAAGGAGTCCCATGTGGATTACATATAAGAACTATATCACTTATAGCCTCTTGGGGACACAACTCAACTCTAATCTACATCTACTGGGAGCCAGTCCCCAGTAGAGACAAATTCACCTGTTCATCAATTCTAACCCTGGGCCAAAAAACCCAGGTGAGTGAAGCCAGCTGTCAAAAATGATTGAAAAAGTCAAATGAGCAAAACACAGGCACTTTTTACCTTTTTCAATGGTTCACTTTACTTCTTCCAGATTCTTGTTTCGTTTTTTTTCCTTGAAATTGTATCTTCCTATCCAATATCCCACTGACTTAAGAAATATAGTTACAGAAAGATATTAAGAATATTTTTCATATCTTCACATGGGAAAATCAGTTATTGACTTCTAATAATCAAACCCTATCAATAATAAAGAAACATTTAAAACAAAACAAAACTTATAAACACTCCCCTGCAGTTAAATGATAGATCTATTTCTCCATACTAATAGCATGTGCTCAAAATGTTTGTCATCTGTTAATGGGTTATGATATATTTTCCTAGTAATATCTAAAGAAAACCCAAAAATACAAGAATATTGAAGATGAATACATTAGAATATCTAAAATTATGTGGAACTATAAACATACACATAACTAGATATCACGTAGAATGGGAATGTGTTTTCCCCCATCCTTGAATTGGGACTAAATAATTCCTAAGTTCCACTCGAATTCTTACTAAGATAGTTTTATTATCCATTGCATTTTCAAGTCACACAAAAATAACTTTTAAAGTTCATACTGAGAATTAATCAAGAAAGGAAAATATATAATAAAAGTGGTTTAAAAAAATCTATAGATATGTTTATATTGGCCAAAAGAAAATAGAGTTTTCTGAATGGAATATATTCAAGTAACTAATTAAATGTCTGCTTGGACAAGAATTTCAAATCCTCAAATCAGGTTTTCTAAACTCTACTCTGAAATCATTAGACCTATAAGAACTCACCTTTATTTATTTATTTATTTATTTATTTTCTTTATTGATTAAGATATTACATATATGTCTTTATCCCCTTATTGCCCCCCCACCCCCACTAATGCCCTCACCCCCCTCGTGTCTGTGTCCATTGGTTATGCTTATATGCATGCATACAAGTTCTTTGGTTGATAAACACAGAGAGATGGAGGGAGGGTGGGAGAAAGATAGGAAAGGAAAAAAGAAAGAATAGAAAGAAAGGAGGGAAAAAAAGATAAAAGAAACAAATATAAACCCAGAAAACTAAATTTAAAAACAGACAAAGAGAAAGAGTTGCTTGTTTCATTTCAAAAAAGCTTGGACTTGCTTAGGCAAAATTTCGTTATTCTTCACAGAATTTCTTAAGACCATTAATATGAGCATCATGAATCTATAAGCAGGATAGAATACATATCACTTTCCAAACTCATTTGGCCACAATAACTTTTTTATTGCTAAATCCTTATTAATATCCTGTAGGGTTCGTTTAGGAAATGCTTCCTTGAATGATTAGAGGTTCTCCTTAGAGTAGTTAACATTACTATTTTAATCATCTCAATTCTATAATGTCATATTTCTTTTCAAATATTAAACTAGATTATTCTTGAATTGCTTATGATAATGAGAAATAGGAAAAAATATTTTATTCTTAGGTTAGTATGTAGCATATTATATTATTTCAATGAGAACTAAAACTGCAGTCCTGGGCCTATCATGCTTCCCATGATCAAACAGTTATCTAAGTTAACCCAAAAGTGCATAATAATTTTTTATTGTTATTTTTCAATTACCCATCATTTAAAAAATGTTTCTTTATTACATTTTCAATGTGAGCTTAAAATGACTTTTTAATAACTATTAAATTCATAGATGGATACATGCTACTTTCATTTTTACATGCTATTCTATACGACAGAACAGAGCTGCCAATGGCTAATTTATTTCCATGTCAAACCATTTAAACTCTCCAGAGGAACTTCTGTTTAAGTAAGGCACGCCTGACCAAGAAAGGTTGTCATGTATTAACTGTTTCTGTGGGAGTTGCTGTTAAAAGTATAATTGGTTCTGGGAGCAAACAGAAAATACGCTCTTCTATTCACAGTCAGAAAAGCAGCTCCCAGTCAACTCTGCCTGTAAGGGTATTGTCACTTCTAAGGAAGAAAGTGCCACCATCCATAATTAGCAGTAGGAAGGCTTTTGCTTTTCAAAACTTCCGGCTTTTTTCTGTCCTGAGGATAAAAATCCTACTAATAGGCATTCTCTGGTTGCCACACATCTGTTAAGAGTGTGAAGATACACTCTCAAACTTTTTCTTCTTCTTATAAAAGAGAGAATCAGGCTTCCTCTTATTGTTTCTTCCTTATTTAGCCTCTCAATTTTTATGATATTGTATTCCTCCTGGTATTTCATATTTTCCGTTTAAAAAATGTTTTTAAATTTTATTGAATTTTGGGGTGACCTTGGTTAATAAAATTATACAGGTTTCAGGGATACAATCCTATAATACATTATCTGTACATTGTACTGTGTTCACCACCCCAAGTCAAGTCTCCGTCCATCTGTTGTCTGCCTGTGTCTTTGTTTTTTGTTGCTGTTGCTTAATTCCTTAGCCTTTTACACCCAGACACCCAACCCTCCTCCATGACAACTGTTAGTCTGTTCTCTGTATCTTTGAGTCTGTTTCTATTTTGTTTGCTAGTTTATTTTGTTTATTAGATTCCACATATAAGTGAAATATACCATTTGGTATTTGTCTTTCTCTGATTGGCTTATTTCACTAAAGCAAAACCATTTTTAATGGGGGAGGGGGAGATAAAGAAAACAATTGCAAAGAGAATAAGAATTCTCCTAGGATTTTTAATTCACAGCTCAAGCAAGGTTCTAATTTCTTAGTCATGTATAGAAAGACTAATGCAACAAATATTGAAAACTGTTTATCCCCTCCCTCTTTAAAAAATACATATTCAGCAAGTTAAAAATGGGAAATAAAGTATTTCATACTATTATTCACTGTGATTTTCCAACATTGATACTGCAAACCGCAAAGGGATTTGCAACCTAAATCTTAGTTTATTTTAGAAAATGTTTGATTTTCCCATGGCAGCAAAATTTATTATTTCTATTGTTTTTCCAACAGCACTAGGTCAGACTTTTTCAGCTTTGAGAAACAATGGCTTAATACCATCTCTATTTTTTCTTACACACAAAAATAAGTACAAAATGTATGCCTAAATTATTTTTAACTTTGTTGTGGTCAGACAACATAGATTCATGATCAGTTCTTTGAAATATGTTGAGGCTTAGTAGTGACATAGTATATAACCAATTTTTATAATAGTTTCATGTGTAGTTTATAATAATATATCTACTTGTTGATTGTAGAAGCCATAAAAATCCTAGAAGAAAACATAAGCAGTAAAATCTCAGACATCTCCCATAGCAATATTTTCGCTGATGACTCTGAGGGCAAGGGAAATAAAAAAATGAACAAATGGACTACATCAAACTAAAAAGTTCTGTAGAGCAAAATAAACCATCAACAAAATGAAATGATCACACTCATTTGTGTAATTTAATGAACAACGTAAACTGATGAACAAAAATAGGGCTAGAGACATAGAAGCATCAAACACTGTCAAACTTTAGAGGGAAGGCAGGGAAGGGTGGGGGAGGGGTAAGAGATCAACCAAAGGACTTGTATACATGCATATAAGCATAACCAATGGACACAGACACTGGGCGGCGGGGAGGGTGAGGGCATATGCTTGGGGGAGGGGATGGCCAAGGAGAGGTCAATGGGGAAAAAAGGAAACATATGTAATACTATGTGTAATACTTTAAAGAATAAAGGATTCTAAAAAATTAAAAGGGAGCAAATTGCATGGGAGAACATATTCACAATAACACATCTGATAAGGTATAAATCTCCAAAATATATACAGAACTTGTACAATTCATTTGCAGATGGCATAATACTGTACATTGTGAACCCTAAAGATTATTCCAAAAACTACCGGAACTGATAAATGAATTCAGTAAAGTAGCAGGCACAAAATAAATATCCAGAAATCAGTTCCATTTTTATATATCAATAATGAATCACACAAACAAAAAACAATCCCATTCACAATTGCTTCAAAAAGAATAAAATACCCAGGAATAAATTTAACCAAGGATGTAAAACACCTGCACTCAGAAAATTATAGGACACTGAAGAAAGAAACTGAGGAAGATACAAACAAATGTAAGCATATACCATGTTAATGTGTAGGAAGACTTAACATCAGAAAAGTGCCCATACTACCCAAAGCAATCTACAGAGTCAACGCAATTCCTATCAATATACCAATGGTGTATTCCACAGAACTAGGACTAATATTCCAAAATTTAAATGTACAAAAAGCCTTGAATAGTAACAGCGATCTTGAGAAAGAAGAACAAAGTTGGGGGAATCATACTCCTTGATATCAAACTATACCAAAAGGCCATACTAATCAAAACAGCATGGTACTGGCATAAAAAAAAAGACATATAGATCAATGAAACAGAATAAAGAGTCCATAAATAAACCCATGCCTTTATGGTCAATTAATATTTGACAAAGGAAGCTAAAATACACCATGGACTAAAGATAGTTTATTCAATAAATGGTGTTGGAAAAATTAGACAGATATGTGCAAAAATAAATAAATAGAGAAACTAGACCACCTTCTTAAACCACATGAAAAATAAACTCAAAATGGATTAAAGACTTAAATGTTAGACTCAAAACCATAAAATCCTAGAAGAAAACATAGGCAGGAAAATCTCAGACATTTCTCATAACAGGATTTTTTTTTTGATATATCTCCTCATGCAAGGGGAAAAAAGGAAAAAAATAAATAAGTGGGACTACACCAAACTAAAAACAGTAAAGGTAACCATCAACAAAATGAAAAGACAACCCACTGAAAGGGAGAACATATTCACTGATACATCTGATAAGAGCTTAATATCCAATATTTATGAAGAATTTAAAAAACTCAACACCAAAAAAACCCCCACCAAATCAAACAATCCAATTAAAAAATGGGCAAAGGACCTGAATAGATACTCCTCCAAAGAGGACATACAGATGGCCAATAGACATATGAAAAGATAATTAATGTCACTAATTATCAGAGAAATATAAACTAAAACTACAATGAAATATCCCTTCACACGGGTTAGTGTGGCCATCATCAATAAATCAACAAGTGCTGGTGAAGATGTGGAGAAAAGGAAACCTTAGGGCACTGTCGGTGAGAATGCAGACTGGTGCAGTCACTATGGACTTTCCTCAAAAAATTGTAAAATCTCCAACTGCCTTAGGACTCAGTGATCACACTTCTGGAAATATAGGTACTAAGAATCTCAAAACACCAATCAAAAAGAATACATGCACTCCTATGTTCACTGCAGCATTATTTACAGTAGACAAGATCTGGAAACAGCCAAGTGGCATCAGTAGATGTGTGGATAAACAAGGTGTACTTTTAGCCAGGCTGGAGTGGCTCAGCTGTGTGAGCTTCATCCTGTGCTCCAGAGCATTGCCGGTCCCATTCCTGGTTGGGGCACACGGCTGGATTTCAGGTTCAATTACTGGTCAGGGTGTGTGCAGAAGGCAGCATATCATATTTCTCTCTCAAATCAATGTTTCTCTCTCCTTTCCCCTCTCTAAGCATGTCCTCTCCTCGGGTAAGGAAAGGGAGTGGGAAGCTGTGGTACATTTACACAATGGAATACTATGCAGCTGTAAGAAAGAAACAACTCTTACCTTTTATGGCAGCATGGCTGGACCTGGGGATTATTATACTAAGTGAAATTAGCCAGTCAGAGGAAGACAAATACCAAACGATCTCACTTCCATGTGGAATCTGATGAACTGGGGAGCAAAATACAAACAGAGGCATGGATACATGGACCAGACTGACAGCTGTCAGAGGGGACAGGGGAGGGGCACTAAATGGAAGAAGGTGGAGGAATTAAGCAAAGAACATGTATGCATAGCCCATGGACACCAACAGCAGTGTGGTGATGGCCAGAGGAAGGGGAGGCAGGGCTGGGTGGAGGTGGGCAAAGAGAGGGAAAATGGGAACATCTGTAGTAGTGTCAACAATAAAAATGAAGTAAAGAAAAAAACAGCCCACAGTTATGGGGGTGTGTGAGGGGGGAATGATTATTACTTTTGCTTTTAAAATCCTTTATATCCTTGCTAAAATTCTTGATCTACTGATCACAATCTTTTGATAGAATATTATAAATGTTTCCCTCTGTGACTATTGAATTTATTAATATCTCCATAGAAGTCTCAACATGTTTTGCTTCACATTTTTGAAAATACCAATACATTATCTTAATATATATATTTATCTAATTGTTTCTTTTATTACATAATGCTGAAATTCATCTCTATGAATGTCTTCTGTATAAATTTTATCTATATTGCTAACAACAAATTTTGTTTTTGTTTAGTGTTTGGATAATATATGTTTTCCATATTTCTATTATTTAACTGTTCTTTCTGCTTTTGTTTCTGTTGTATTTAAGTGATCTTGTTTTGGTTTTCAATTATCTTCTATGTTTTCTATTCACGACCCCTCTTCTTTGCTTCTTCCTTTTATCTTTTTTCTTGCCTGCAATTTATTGATTATGTGTATTGACAATTACTTATCTATTTGTTTGAAAATTGCCAACTGTGTTTTTGGTATTGTGTTGTTATATGTACATTCTAATCTATATATTTAAATACACATTTTTTCCTAACAAACCAAAATCATTAAATGTCTTCATTGTCCTCTGTAAGATTAGTCTCCCATCTTACCACCACTAAATCTTGGTCTTGATGCCTTAAGACATAATTTTATTTTTACGTTATTGGGTGATCTGTCCCATTTTACACACATTAAAGTCATGGAAAATAATTATTAGAGTAATTTAATACAAATATATATATAAAAGATAACTAGTCTATTTTTGAAGATATTTACAAGCATTTACCTGAAGAAAATCTTTTTCACTCCCAACTCTTAGAAACCCAAATCTTCTACTTTATATGTATCTTAAAAATTGTCTTTGTACCGGAGGTCCTATGTCATGATATAAAGTAGCTTTAGCATGATGACCTTCCTAGTCAACATGGAAAGAAAGTAATAAATTGTCTTTCCATTTAGATACCTTTCTAATTATATCTATTTTATATGTAGCATGGAAAAGCCGGAAAGCTTCATTACTCACTGAAGCAATATATATATTACTCTACAAAAGAATTCCAAGCCATCTGCTCATTTTATAATTTACACTTGTGTGTTTGTAAGTGACCTTGGTATAATACCCATTCCATTCTTCTCTCTCTAGTAAGACTTGGGCTTCATGCTAGGCAAATGGAAACACCTTCAGTTACACATATTTTTTCCTAATTGGTTTGAAAAGACAGCTGCAATATGTCTTCCTGACCAAAGAAAAGAGAGAATGTTTTTTACACTCACCACTTCTCATTCAATCTTTGTTCATCATTGAGTCAGGGAGAACAGCTTTATACATTAATGGCTATATATAATCACCAGGAGAGAAATGTTGGCATTTGTCTCCAAAATTGATTTACAAAACCATATTAAGGTTGTTGTTCACTGATGAGTGAGAACGAGTAACTCATTTATAGATAAGCAGCATCTCTAACCTGGGTTCCTAATTTAAGGATTCAATGCTTATTACCAAACAAGATACACACTTTATTACTGGCTTATGGGAAACTCCTTTTCCACATTTTTCTGGTGGAGAGTAAATTTAGGAATTGGGAATCAAGTGTGTTAGATAAGATAACTGGTGTGTAATTAATAATATATAAGAATGTTATCATCTGGTTAACTTTCCTAGACTTATAGCTTCATAATATATACATACATGTTGCCTGACAAAAACTCCCAGCCTGAGGTCTGTTTTCTCTTTTTGAAAAGAATAATAATTTAGTGCTAGAGAGGTATTAATGATATGTTAGCACCAAAATAAATTTGTTCCTTGCCAAAAATAAGAGAGAATGAACATATAAGGCTTAAAAAAAGAATAGGTTTTGCACTAGTGACTCAATGTGACTTAATGCTATTCCTCCAGACACCTAAGTTTGTCCTTTCTACACACTTGGGAGACTGGGGTCACAGGTTCTGTTGTGCTAATACAACCCATATACGAACCATTCGACCTTGCCCAACTAAACAGAAAGTAATATTAGTTTGTACATATGTTTTATTTTTTAAAATTTATTTTTTAATTTTAGTTGACATAAATTATTATATTAGTTTCAGGTAAGCCACATAGCGATTAGACATTTATATACTAGTAGCTTCGAAGAGATCGCTACGATAAGTCTAGTACCCACCTGACACCATACATAGTATTACAATATCATTGACTCTATTCCCAGTGCTGTCTGTACTTTACATCACTGGGACTACTTTGAAGTGTTTTTCCACATGCTGATTATGAGGAGTTTAAATAAGCAAAAAATAATGTGGGACAGTTTAAGAATAATTTTGTGGCTCAGGCAGTATATTACTCTTGGCCTTAAAGTAGGCAAAAGAGGGGAAAGTACATATTGCAAAGGGTTTACAATATCCTGTTTATTCTTAAAAGGATTTGAGCTAAAGTACTATATCTTTCAAGATCCTCAGTCACTTTTCCCCAGGGAATATTGGTTGTTGGGAGAAGGAAGTAGATATGGGTGACTCGAAATTCCTGGGTCTGTAGCGTTTGCCTGGAGAACAAGTTTTATACTTGTATTGAAAGAGAAATGCTGCAATGATAAATACAATATTATTACAAACTAGAGGCCCGATGCACGAAATTTGTGGAAGAGTAAGTCTTCCTTCCCCCAGTTGCTGGCACGGGCTTCCCTCTGGTACCTGGGACCCGGGGTTCCCTCGCAGCCCTGGCTTCGTCCGGAGGGACGTCCAGTCTAATTAGCATATTATGCTTTTATTATTATAGATTATTTTCTATAAGACAATGTAGCAACAGGGTAGAAGGGCTACAATTAAAATTTAACTTCTCTGAATATAACTTGCCCATAATTTTAAATTAAAATCATTTAATGTACATGTTTTTAAACTACTAAATCAGAAGAAAAAGGCAATCATTACAATATAATGACAATATAGATGACATATTATAACACAACTGCACAGAGGAAAAATATGTTTTAAAACACTTTAAAAACACAGCATTTACACTTTACTGCCAATAGAATATGTCCTAAGAACAAAAGTATATTAAGAAATTCTAAAGTCTAGTGGTATTATTTTTATCAGTCATATTGATATACATATGAACTATTACATATGTATGTATATATATACATATATATTGTAATTATATATTATATATGTAACTATGTTAGTGACTTAAATTAAGACAAAATAAGTTAAAAATTAATTAAGCAAAACACCTATAACCTTACATTTGAAATGGAAATATTAGTGAGAACTCAAGGTTTTATAATTAAGTAGCATTACTTTGCTCTGTGCAGTTTAAAGTCTAAGAGCAATAACAACTCAGTTGCAATAAACTAACCTGTTGTGCAGATGATAATCTCTAAACACCATTTCCTACAAAAAATAAGCGAATTCTTAAAAAAAAAAAAAGGGTTAATTCTAGATCTGGGGAAGATAATGTGCAAAGTTAACTTTATTATCTTGCTGTACCAGAATAAAAAAAGATGATATGTAGAACAACTGAGCCATGTCAGAGGAAACAAGAGACAGTTTGCAGGTTGACAAAGATGTGATAATTTTGGATGCAATGGACCAAAACACATCAAATCCATAGAAACATAGAATTCAAAATAATATTCAAATTTTAGGTACCAGCTAGAACACTAACTCATTAGTTTGAAAGTAGCAAATCAATCGAAAGGAGGGAGCATTGGTTTTGTTTGCTTTGTTTATACTGTTGGATAACCAATAGTTAATAAGAGAACATTTTTATTTAAAAAAAATTGGTAACGAATGATAGCAGATGAATGATAGAATTTCTATATTGCTATTTTGCAGTCTCTAATGGAATAATGGATCCAGGCAATGATCAATAGTGAATGCTAAAAGCATTTGGTGAAAGGCTGATGGGGAAATTTATAAAAGATAAATAAATCTGATGTATTCAATTTCTATTGCTGTCATAATAAATTACCACAAATTTATTGGCTTAAAACAGTACAAATTTACTCTCACAGAATCCAAGTACAGCCCATCTCAGTTCTCTTAGATGCCACAAGTCAGAAATCAAGTTGTCAGCAGGCCTGCGTTTCCTTCTGGAGGTGCTGGGAATGAATTATACATGATTATACATTTGTCCAAACCCATAGAATATACAACACCATGAGTGAGCCTAATGTAAACTATAGGCTGGATGACAGTGTTGTGTCTATGTACATGTACATTCACCAATTGTAACACATGAACCTACAACTGCTATAAAAAAGTACAATCACAATTTAAAATACTCCACAAATCTAGGTAGTTCCAACTTTACACAAAATATAAGAATTTTTAAAAAAAGGTGGAAATGGGGTGACATATGTAAGAAAATTACCAACATGTTAACTGTTGATTCTGGTTGATGGTTACAGGGAGTTTTGTTATATTGTTATAAAATTCTTTCTTCTTTTGTATATATGATTTTATAATAAAACTAGAGGCCCGGTGCACAAAAATTTGTATACTAGGGAGGGTGGGAAAGAAGGTCCCTCAGCCTGGCCTGTGGCTGAGCAGAGCTCCCCCTGTGGGAGCACACTGACCAACAGGGGGGAGCTCCTGCCTTGAGCATCTGCCCCCTGGTGGTCAGTGTTTGTCATAGTGACCAGTCATTCCCAGTCTTTCTGCTGTTAGGGTCAGTTTGCATATTACCCTTTTACTATATAGGATAGAGGCCTGGTGCATAGGTGGGGGCCGGCTGGTTTGCCCTTCAGGGGAAGGGGCCCCCCTGAGGTGCCACTGGGGTGCCTGGGCCGCCTGGGTGAGGGGCTGATGGCTGTTTGCAGGCTGGCCACACCCCCTTTAAGGTGGGGGGGTCCACACTTGGGTGCCTAGCCAATTTGGGTTAGGGGCTGAGGGCCATTTTCAGGCTGGCCAAACCTCCCCAGGGATGGAAGCTCCCAGCCTCTCCTTTTTTTCTTTTTTTTTCTGGGATTTATTTACCTTCTATAATTGAAACTTTGTAGCCTGGAATGAAGCTCAGAGCTGGCTAGCGCTTGGCTTCCTCCATCGCCAGGGGCAACCCAAGACTCCAGCTCCATGGCCACGGCCGGCTGAAAGCAGGTATCTGGGGTTTATTTACCTTCTATAATTGAAACTTTGTTCCTTTGAGTGGAGCTCAGAGCCAGCTGCAGCTGGGAAGCTTGGCTTCCTTCATCACTGGGGCAACCAAACATCCTGCTTGCTCCAGCTCCGTGGCTGCTGGCCACCATCTTGGTTGGATTAATTTGCATGTAATCGCTCTGATTGGCTGGTGGGCATGGCTTAAGGTGTAGCAAAGTTACAATTTGCATGTTTGTCTTTTTTAGTGTAGATAAACAAGCTACCACCTTAGAGTTTCCTAAAGTAGTGCTTCAAATGCACTTGAGAATGAATCCATGATGCTTCTCATTCCAGCTTCTAGCTTCTCTGTCCCTTGACTCATGAGATCACCACTTTGCTTAAAGCAGAATCTTACTTGGGGAAAGCAATTGGTGAAATCCATCCAACCTTGAGGGAGTGGAGAAAGGAACCTTACTACCTAAATGCCCATTGCTGGTTATATTAACACTTTGTAAGTTAAGTCTATAAGTGGAAAAGCCAATGGGATAGCACTTGGCATCCATTGCCAGCACTTTGGCTCTAGCTTGTTAAAGGACCTGGCCGCCTCCCTAAGATCCAATGTGCTGCAGCTGGGAAGAAGCAGTTGTACTAAGTTGTGCTAATTCCTGACCTGTTTTCATTCTGCCAGAAGGATCTCATTTCTATCCCTGTCATGATTCTGACCTCTCTGAGCCCCAAAGTTTGGCCCTTCAAACAGTCTTAAAGGAAAGCCATTCTTATTATAAATGAGACACTAGTTTAACTGACATTCATAGAAAGTAGCTATGAAAAGAATCAAAATAAAAACAGTAATGTTAGTAAAACATATCTATGTTTCCTCATTCTCTGAGTTTAGAGACTGTCTTAGTTGCTGCTGCAAGGTAAAAACAAAACAAAACACAAAAACATCTCTTCTTAGGTGATGAACAGAGGCAAAATCAATGTCCACTGTATTTGCCACTCTGTGTTCTTACCTTTAGGCTCAATCACATTCTAAAATATGACATTTGCTTCTTTTTTTTAAGACCAGATTATTCAGTGTTGTCCACAGTCACCTTGCTTCTGAGGATGCACACTGACCATACTTGAACATCAGCAAGACCTAAGGGAACTCTAGCAACCATACTTACCTTCTGAGTCTGTGGATTGCTCATATACTTTTCCACTTACTTATTAATATATATTTTAAATTTTATCATAAAATGGACCTATGGTCTCCATATGTCCTGGAGAGAATCAATCATGAGGATTTTACAAATTCACCTATCCCCTATTGATAAATTCATGGATTAGCTGGTTCTTTAGTTTTAACAACCTCATAGGTTATTACCTGGTCCAAAAATAATCTTCAGTTGGGTTAGATTCCTGATCACAGTCCAAACAACTGTCAAAAAGCTGACTAGAACTCCCACTTAACAGAGGCTATGTGTGGGCAAATATCTACTATAATTTGGACCAGGCAGGTGTCCTAAATGATATGCTCAATATATCCTACAGCAAATGATTTAAAGGGAATCCTATATAATAAAAGGCTAATATGCAAATTGAACAGCAGAACAACTGGTCACTATGGCATGCACTGACCACCAGGGGGAAGATGCTCAATGCAGGAGCTGCCCCCTGGTGGTCAGTGCACTCCCACAGGTGGAGTGCCTCTCAGCCAGAAGCGGGCTCACGGCTGGTGAGTGCAGCAGCAGTGGCAGGAAACTCTCCCGCTTCCACAACAGCACTAAGGATGTCCTACTGAGAGCTCCCAGACTGCAACAGGGCACAGGCATGGTTGAGGGACTCCCCCACCCTCCACACACACACACACACACACACACACACACACACGTGCATAAATTTCATGCACTGGGCCTCTAGTACTAAATATGGTTAGTCAGAGTAAAAGACAAAAAAAAGCAAGTGAGAAATATTTGAAGGCAACCACGAGCAGACAGGAGGAATAAACAAAAAATAATTAGGATTTTAGTAAAAGTTGTCTCATTCATTTACTTTTGTTTTTATTAAAAAGTAGGACCAAGGCAGATGTGCATATATTTGAAGCTATGACCTGATAGATATAGGGGGAAAACATTGACACTTTTGAAAAAGGAAGGGATATGTGATATATTCAGAGTTAGGAACAGAGTAGAATGCTAGCCTATTTTAGGTGTAACTGGAATTAGACTATTGAAGCTGTGAGAAAATATACAACTCTTTGATCTCACCAAAAATACTCTATTATGGCAAATTTTTGAAGAAATATAACGTCTAAACAGTGCTCATCTGGAGGGACAGAACTGACACTGATGTAATAGTATCTGCATTTATTCAACAGGATAGGGAAAGGGAAAATTGTTTTCAGTTCAACTAGTACCTTATTGGTTTGGTTCTTATTTTCTTAGCTGGATGATAAATAAGATGTAGAATATTGTTCAACCATGAGGAAGAAGGAAATTCTGCCATTTGTGACAGGGATGGATCTTGAGGGCATTATGCAAAGCGAAATAAAATCAGACAGAGGAATAAAAATGCTATATAACATCACGTATATATGTGGAATCTTAAAAACAAACAATCAAACAAAAAAGCAACAACAGAATAATGATTGCCAGGGCTGGGAGGTGGGAAAATGGGGAGATGTTGATCAAAGATTACAAACTTGCAGTTAGAAGATGAATAAGTTCTGGGGATCTAACGTACAGCATGGTGGTTATTGTTAGTAATACTGTAGTACATATTTGAAAATTGCTACCACAAGAAAGAAATGGTAATTACGTGATGTGATGGAGGTGTTAGCTAACTCAATGGTGGTAATCATATTGCAATGTATCAAATCAACAGGTTGTACACCCTAAACTTATACAATGTTATGTCAATTGTGTCTCAATAAATAATATGAAAAATAGATAATACGTGTTGATTCAAAGGGAGCATTAGACTTTACATTAAAGTTGCTATGATTATGAAAGTTAAAGCTATTTGAAATTTAAGTTTTTTTCATGATACGTTCCATGACCTTGTATCTTAAATCTGATTTTCAAATATAATATCTATAGAACTAAAAATATGACCGAAGGCTGTAATTTGTTTCTTCTCTGAACTGGTCCTGAACGCCTGGTTTTTAAGAGGTCAAGGAAGAATACGTCATCAGATTAGCTCTGTGCAGATGGGGCCCAGAAGGGCCCAGACAGGTGAGAGGATGCATGTGAGTCTTTTTAAGGCTCATCACTTTGACTTGTGAAGAAGAAAAAGACACCATCTGTGCTGTCATCCTTGTGAACCTTCTGCTTTCAATAGGAAAGATAAACTAAATACTGAGAGTAAGTGGATGAATACAAAACAATATTTGCATCAGGGCTGTTGAAAATCAAATTAAGGGTGAATAACCTTGCCTCTGTCTGTCATGCTTATTATATATGTTTTGTAGATAGTTATCTTTATGACCTAGAAACTATTTGTTTTATGGAAAAATACTGTGCATTACCTCTGATTTAAATTTAAAACTAGTCATCTGATTTTATGTATTTAACTACAGCTCTTATTTTTAATGTTTGAATACTTTTTAAAAATTTTATCTTTATCAATGAAAGTTTTACAGATGTCCCCTTTGTTGTTTTTTTCCCATTGATCCCCTACACCCGACCCCTGCCCCTCTCAAGCCTTCATAACACTATTGTCTGTGTCCATGGGCTATGCATATCTATAATAATAAAAACATAATATGCTAATTAGACCAGATAGCTGAGCGACCTTCCAGATGTCCTTTCGGATGAACTTCCAGATGAAGCCAGGACTGCGAGGGCCAAGTCTCTTGCATTAATTTTTGTGCATCGGGGCCCTACTATGCATACAAATTCCCTGGTTAATTTCTCCCACACACCCACTTGCCCTCTGAAATTCGTCAGTCTGTTCCATGTTCCCATGTCTCTGGCTCTATTTTGTTTATCAGTTTATGTTGTTCATTGGATTCCACATGTGACACTTATAGCTTTCTCTGACTGGCTTATTTCACTTAGCATAATACTTTCCAGGTCCATCTATTGCAAACGGTAAGGGTTCCTTCTTTTATATAGCTGAATAGTATTCCAC
>NW_006297140.1:142050-142387 GCF_000327345.1 Myotis davidii | reverse complement strand
TATGAGTTTCTTATATATGTTGGATATTACCCTTTATCAGATGTATTGTTGCCAAATATCTTCTCCCATATAGTGGGCTCCCTTTTCCTTTTATTGGTGGGTTCTTTGCTGTGCAAAAGCCTTTTATTTTGATGTAGTCCCACTTGTTTATTTTATCCTCAGTTTCCCTTGCCCTAGGATATGTATTGGTAAACACATTGCTGTATGAGATGTCTGAGATTTTGCTGCATATGGTTTCTTCTAAGATTTTTATGGTGGCACAACTTACATTTAAATCTTTTATCCATTTTGAGATTATTCTTGTGCACAGCAATCAGACAAGGAGAAAAAAATAACA
>NW_006297140.1:126317-141979 GCF_000327345.1 Myotis davidii | reverse complement strand
CTATCATTATTCACAAATGATGTGATATTGTACATAGAAAAAACTAAAGGCCTCACCAAAAAAACCTACTAGATTTAATAAATGAATTTGTCAATGTAGCAGGATACAAAATTAACACCCAGAAATTGATGGCATTTGTACACACCAATAATAAACTCTTAGAAAGAGAAACTAAAAAAAAATATCCAATTTACTACTGCAACAGAAAATTTAAGATACTTAGAAATAAACTTAACCAAGAAGGTAAAAGACCTGTACTGGGAAAACTACAGGACATTGAAAAAAGAGGTAGAAGAAGATATAAACAAGTGGAAGGATATACCCTGTTCATGGATTGGTAGAATTAACATAATTAAAATGTCCATATTCCCCAAAGCAATTTATAGATTCAATGCAATCCCTAATAAAATACCAAAAACATATTTCACATATCTAGGGAAACACTCCAAAAATGTATATGGAACCAAAAAAGACCCCAAATAGCCACAGCAACCTTGAGAAAAAGGAACAAAGTTGGAGGAATCACAAGTTATACTACAAAGCCATTGTGTTCAAAACACTGGTACTAGCACAAGAACAGGCCTATAGATCAATGGAACAGAACAGAGACCCCAGAAATCAACCCAAGCCAGTATGATCAATTAATATGTGACAAAGGAGGCAAGAACATACAATGGAGTAAAGAGTCTTTCAATAAATGGTGTTGGGAAATTTGACAGGTACAGGCAAAATACAAAACTAGATACTATTATACTTTTAATTGTAATTCATTATAACATAATTTGCGTTTTGTTATTTTATTTATTATAAAGAAAGGAACACAATTTTTAAGAAAGTTATTTACTTATATGTCTGCTTCTTCCTTCTAGACTGAAAGACACTTGTTGACAAATCCCATTCTATTTTTTTTGAAACTTAGAGCATTTTTTATAAGAAATGATTCAAATAATAAATTGTAAGTAATAAGAATCTTGTTTTTGACATATTAACTCAGTATTTTCTCATGGTCACAATCTCTTAGTTCACATAAATAAACTTAATAGAGTGGAGAAATAACTCCTAAGTGCTGAGTTATGAGTTATGTCTAAAAATTTAGAAAATTTGATACCATCAGCTCAGATTCTGAGCACATTTTCCTTTGAAGCCTATGGCTATATCACTTCTAAATAGCTACTATGTGTTCATTTTCTGATACCTTGAGACAAAATATGTCTTTTTTGTAGTTGTTATAAAGCAAGTGATTTCAAATAGATTACCTAGCCTTGTAAAAGAAAATACAACCCCATATCTTGATATTTATGATGAACAGTGAATATTAAGAGGGTGCTGACATTGCACCACACTCAGAATTAAAATACAAAAATGAAACAAAACAAAAAAACCCAAACAAAAAAATACAAAAACCCCAAAACCAAACACAGGGGGAAATGCTCATAGAGGAACCAATGTTCAGATGGGAAAAGATAAGACACAGTGAAAGATTTAGTAATTTTATGAGTAAGTTTTCAATTAGAAAAGTATATAGGTATGAGGCATCCAGAATTATATAAACAATTATCCTGTTATGTAATTTATATAAATATCTGCTATGCTTGCTATGAATTACATAGCAAAAGCAGCATACAAAAAACTCCATGTTCAAAGTCAGAATGGTCAAAAGTTGAGTAGTTTGCTCATGAGCAACAGAAAGCCAACTGCTTGGAAGGGTTTTGAGGGCAGTGCTCAGGGAGTTCAATCTTCAAATACAATGCTTACACAACTATCCAAACAAGGGAATATTTAAACACAGGTAGATACAGTATTTTTAACTTCTTAATTTTATTTCTAATCTTTAATGTCATATTATGGTGAGTTAGGAATGGACTCTAAAAGTAATTGAACATTTTTTTCTCATGTTCATGCACATGACCAAAGGGAAAATTTAGTAAATGTGGTTACCTGCATATTTTATATTCTTACCTTATTATTATATGCCCGGCCATAATTTTCACTTTACTCCAACTCCTATTTCTAGTCAACTTACTTAACTCTAGGTCAGATTCTATAAAAAATTACTCAAATTTTGCCCTAACTGGTTTGGCTCAGTTGATAGAGCGTTGGCCCGCAGACTGAAGGGTCCCAGGTTTGACTGCATTTAAGGGCATGTACCTTGGTTGCAGGTGTATCACCAGTCGGGGGCGTGCAGGAGGCAGCTGATTGATTTTCTGTCTCATCGATGTTTCTAACTCTCTATCCCTCTCCTTTCTTCTCTGTAAAATCAATAAAATACATTTTAAAAATTTACTCAAATTTCTATTTTTATTTTTCTTAACCTGAAATTCCATTTGGAGATGTCATGGAGATTGAATAAAAGTTAGAACCCCTAATCATTGCCATAACAGGCAGACAGAAGTAGGAAATAGTGTGTAGTGCTCTATTCATTCAAAAGATATACTTCAATTCTTAGTAAAATAAATTATGAATACAATATTTCCCCAGACATTTATGGAGCATTTAATGTACATGCAGAGGCATTACTCAAAATAATTAATATAAAACAGGATTCTAATCATGTAAAGCAAATCCATTATCCACACATGAATATTAAGGCACATTAAAATTTAATTAATCTGAATGAACTATTGTATCCTATTTCTAGTTATATTATTATAATGTTCAATATGAAAAACTAAGCATACTACTGAATGTGTTCACATATATATTAAATTGGGATTAACAAGCTTCAGCTTCTATTATTGTCAATGAAATGTTTTTTGCTGTCTTCTTCTACCATTCAAAATATTATAGACTAGAATCTTATTTATAGAGCTGAAATTCAAATGCTCAGAAAGAATATGCTGAGAAAACCTTCAGAAGTTTCTGTTTGTATTTTATCTTTTTCTGGTTTGGAATTCAGCTATATAATAAAAATAAAATGGATTACTATTGCTAACTATTGAGCATAAACTATTTAATCAGCTATTTATGTTTTATTCAGCAAATGCTAAAATATAATAAAAAGAACTATAAAGCACTATTTAAAACTTTTTAAGAATTATCTCCCTCCTCTTGATGGAAGAAGGTAAGTAAATCCCTCAGTATCCCTTCATTGCCTTTATTTTTTTTTTTTATTGTCTAAAGTTTTACATATGCCTCCTTTTTCCCCTATTGACCCCTCCCCTCCAGCTATTCCCACCCAGGCAAGCCCCCACCGCCCCAGTGTCTGTGTCCATTGGTTATGCTAATATGCATGCATACAAGTCCTTTGGTTGCTCTCTAACTCTCCCCTCCCATACCTCCCATGCCATTTCCTCATTGCCTTTAATATAAAGGCTGAATATTAACAATTATGGTATTCTGCCTCAACCTCTTTGCTGTAGATCTTAAGTTGAAATGCAAATGACTAGTCCAAGTAGAGTCAAGGTCTAAGCCTAGCTGGAATGCAAGACTCGTTATTGAGTCAAGCAGGGATGAAGGATGAGAAGAAGAAACAAAGTAGAACCAGACTAGGCAGAGCCTTAAATTTTCATATCTCTTTTAGTGTCCATTGACAATAGAGAACTATGAGCATGTTAGTAGTGAGTAGCATGAGAAACAGTGATTCATGAAAGTTTACATAAAACAGGTCTAAAACAATACTAGAAAATTTAAAAATAAACTCATTTTCTTGATCATCCTATCTATTTGATATGGTTACATCAAGTTATACTTTCATGACTGCATGCTCCTCGTCCTGCCACCTGCTAGTCAAGAAAAAAATTCTCTTTGTTGTCTGTTATTGAAAATAAAATTGTAGATAAATTTTGAGATTAAGAAGATAACCAAGTGTTCTTTAGTGGCTAGAAATTCAGAATCTCCTACTGTCTGGCCTTACGTGATAGCTTGAGGATCATACAGAGAAAGAGCTTTAGAAGGATGGAAGCTACCACATGATTCAAGTAGGGTTTTAAAACACTTGTACTTACGTAATTTTAAAATACTGCTACATATAAAATTTACATTGATTGATTTGCCAAACTAGCATAACTAAGTCACTTACTATGGATAGATTTGGAGATACATACTAACCAAGAACATCTTAAATAGACATAAGGGCAAAGTGCATTTGTTGTCAACACTGCATATAGAGAGCCAAATGAACTCAGTTCATTACTACTTCTCTAAAAGGTAGAGCATTTAGACAATGTACACAAAGACAAATGATAAGTGACAGTTCAGGAGAAAATATTCTCAATTCTGAGGAACGCGTTCATATTTACTTAATATTTAATAATATTAATGTTGTTTATAAACTATTAGAAAAAGGAAAACTCTCCAACTTTTAAGTGGTCAGATAATATTAAGAACTGTCTTGTAGAACAAGGAAAGCCATCTAGCCAATAAGATATGAAAATCGCCCTACCCAGTTGGCTCAGAGGATAGTGTCACCCCATGGACTAAAGGGTCCTGGATTCAATTCTGGTCAAGGACATGAACCTGAGTTGCAGGCTCCATTTCTGGCTCTGGTCGGGGCTCATGTGGGAGACAACCAATGTGTCTCTCTCACATTGATGTTTCTCTCTCTGTCTCTCCCACTTCAACTCCCTCTAAAAATCAATGGAAAAATATCACTGGGTGAGGATATATATATATTATTTTTTAATGGAAAAAATCTTGCATTTTTATAATATTTCCAAGTAATCAGAGAACTTGTTTCTATCTGTGTTACAGGTTAACAATATATAACATGTCATATATGCTCTTTGGCTTCTCAAAGCTGTTATCATGGCTGCCTCCTTGCCATCAAAGACAATTTGGGCTAGGCTAGTTACAGAAATGTAGCCCTGTGGAAAGTCAGCACTATCTAAAGACTGTTTTTTTAAACGTTTGTGTTTTTTTAGAAAATATACTAATGAAACATAATTACAGATTTATGAACTATAATGAAACATACACCTCTATTTTTTCTCTGCTTTATGTCATTTGGGTTTTTGTCTTTTTTCTCGTAAAATCTAAGAAGATTTAAAAAATTTATAATATTATCTGAAATTTCTAAATAAAAAGTCAGAAAAATGAAAATGCTACTTCTCATAATATTACTTTTTCTAAAATTACACATACTGCATAATCAACAATTCATTTGGCAGTCTAGCTAACCTATAATAATAAAAGTATAATATGCAAATCAACCAAACAGCAGAACGACTGTCTGTCTGAATGACCTTCTGGACGACCATGCTATGACACCCACTGGTGCCAGGCCAGCCAAGGCAGGTGCATGTGATTGGTTGGGTGCCCAGGCCACTGGCTAGCAGGGAAATCAATCAATTGGGAGGCTCCACGATCACCCCAAAGAGGGAGGCCCAGTCCACCGACTGGCAGGCTGCAGGGGCGATCCATCGCTGGCCCCCGGACTGTGAGAGAGCACAGGCTGGGCTGAAGGACACCCCCTCTTCCTGGGTGCATAAATTTTGTGCACCAGGCCTCTAGTAATTTATAATAACAGCTGTTAATATGCAAATCAACCAAACAGCAGAACGACTGTCTGTCTGAATGACCTTCTGGACGACCATGCTATGACACCCACT
Source organism: Myotis davidii (assembly GCF_000327345.1). Classification (NCBI taxonomy): domain Eukaryota; kingdom Metazoa; phylum Chordata; class Mammalia; order Chiroptera; family Vespertilionidae; genus Myotis; species Myotis davidii. The sequence continues at coordinate 136,433 of NW_006297140.1, read as the reverse complement.
GGTGCCAGGCCAGCCAAGGCAGGTGCATGTGATTGGTTGGGTGCCCAGGCCACTGGCTAGCAGGGAAATCAATCAATTGGGAGGCTCCACGATCACCCCAAAGAGGGAGGCCCAGTCCACCGACTGGCAGGCTGCAGGGGAGATCCATCGCTGGGCCCCCGGACTGTGAGAGAGCACAGGCTGGGCTGAAGGACACCCCCTCCCCCTGAGTGCATAAATTTTGTGCACCAGGCCTCTAGTAATTTATAATAACAGCTGTGTTATGTTTGAATCAATTTACTACATTTGTACTTCCCATGTTTCTATGTGCTGAGCCAGCTCAGCCAAGGGTTCACAAACCTGAATGAGGGTGGCAAAAGGATGAAGAAATGACAGACAAAGAGAATAAGCTGGGTGGATCTTCCTGTGCCTGGCTGAGGCCACAGAGAGAAACCCAGAGGCAAGCTGAGCCTTTATTTTATAGCCAGAGGTAAACAAGGTAGTGGTCGCCATAGTTACAATGTTCTTGTGAATTTCACCTGTTTTGGCAGCACTTGCTGCACCTCCCACAGCCCATTAGCTGCCCAGATAAGATCTGGGGAGGTCATAAGGTCAAGCCTCATTATGCTAAGAGGACTGTGCCCTCTAAGCTGGGACTTCTTTGTGGCTTTGCCAACAGGTCAGTCCGAGGCTTAACCCTGTAGCCGCGCCCTACATTTCTACACCTTCCAATTTGAAACCATTTAATTTATTTTATCATTAGCTTTTCCCCTTTTATTAGATAATACAACTTCTTTTTATTCCAGTAAAAGTGAAGAAAAATGGAAATGGATATACTTAGTAATTTCTTTTATGTAGTTACTCACTTTATTTTCTTTTTGGTTAAATGAAATCACCGAGAATATGCAATTCAATCACAATAAGTTACCACCTCACACCAACCAGAATGGCTATTATAAAACAGTCAACAAATAACATGTTGATATGGATGTGGAGAAAATTGAACCCTCGTGCACTGAAAATTGGCACAGTTGTGGGACTGCAAACTGGCACAGCCCCTGTGGAAAACAACATGATGATGATGATTCCTCAAAAAACTAAACACTGATACATATGACTCAGCAATTCTACTTCTGGATATTTATCCAAAGAAAATAGGAACACTAATTTGAAAAGATATACTAGTATATACCCTATGTTTATTGCAGCATTATTTACAATAGCCAAGATATGGAAGCAACCTAGGAGTCCATCGACGGATGACTGGATAAAGAAGATGTACATATATACGATGGAATATTATTCATCAATAAAAAAGTGAAATCTTGCCATTTGCAACAACATGGATGGACCTAGGGTATTACAATGAGTATACTAAGTCAGGCTGAGGAAGACAAATACCTTATGGTTTCACTTATATGTAGAATCTAAAAACAAAACAAAACAAACAAAGAAAACAAAAGCAGACTCATAGAAACAGAAACCAAGGGATGGTTACCAGAGGGAGGAGTTGGAGTTAGGGGTAAAAAGGGAAAGGGGAATTTAGTCAATAATATTTGGTAAGTATATGAAGTCACAGATGATTACTAGAATTAGTGGGATTATTACATTGTAAGGTATAAAAATGTTAAATCACTATATTGTACACCTGAAATTAATATAAGCTGGTATAACAACTACACTTAAATATAAATAAATAAATAAATAAATAAATAAATGCAATCAGTTTTCCTATTTAGGAATTTCAAGTCTGAACTACAATCCATTCACCTTTCTCTTCTACCTCCTGAAGCTGTTCATTCCAAATTCCATGTTAAACTGTAAAACAACAAACAGATGAAAAAAAAAACCCTATCAAATATGTTCCTAATGATAGCAACTTTCCTTCCTTTCTATTTTGTGTCTGTTACTAGGATTTGTGTTGAACAGCGTTTAATATGTTAAGCCCAAATGACAATATTAAGTCCCTATACAAGTGTCATTGTTTGATTCATAGGCACATGTCAGCACATCGGACTGTGGAAAGATTCACGCACACACACACACACACACACACACACAGTGGCAAGGCAACTTCAGCCAAGACTGAAGGCACTATATTACCAACCACTCCTGTAGAGTAAAGTGGCACTAAGTTCTGTCCAGTGAAATATACTCCAGTCAGAGGCTATTCCTAAGCATAACATTTATGTGGAAACTTATCATGAGTCCCATGCTGTGTTCTCGGGTAGTTGATTTTCCAAACCACTGGAGGGGCTGATAAGCAAATACAGCCGTAGTATGAACTCAAGGTTAACTTTGGTGAGATCTGACTTAAAGTAATCACTCAGGCTCACAGTGACCTTATCCTGTTCCTGCCTGGACTTGACTTCTTTCACTCTAGAGAAGAGAGTGATTTTCTGCACTTTCCTGGGTTACAACCACATCTCATTAGCTAGGGGCTAACAACAACCTTCCACCATCTTCTAGGAATAACAATAATAATAATAATTGCAATCTATAATAATAATAGCATAATATGCTAATTAGACTGGACAGACAAATGACCTTACAGATGTCATTCTGGACGAAGCCACTGTGGGGTGGGGGGGAGGGGCAGGACAGAGGCAGTTAGGAGTGATCAGGCAGACAGCCAAGTGGTTAGGGGCAATCAGGCAGGCAGGCAGGCGAGTGGTTAGGAGTCAGCGGTCCTGGATTGCAAGAGGGATGTTGGACTGAGAGACCTCTCCATCCCCATGCATGAATTTCATGCACCGGGCCTCTAGTAATATATAAAATTAAATGTTTATCATGGTTCACACACTATTAATCGATTTATGTCCATATTAATATGTCCATGTTAATCCACTTAATCCCCATAGCAGCCCTAGATAGTTATTGACTACCTATTGACTTCTTGCAGACAAGGAAACTGAGACTCACTCAATAGGTCATAAAGATAAGCACAAGAATTGAGATACTACTCAAAGCATTACAAACTCCAAAGGCTTTACTGAAGAATGAAGAAACATTTTTCTGAGTGATATTACCAAGTTGTTCTCCCCTCCACGTAACAGGTTCTTTCTCTGCCCCGTTTGCATGCAATCAGAGCACCTGAGTCAGGGTTTAGGCACCCCCACCCTACCCCATCTAACCAGGAGTATTCATCAGTCAAGGTGCAAGCAACAGAAACTAACTCTTGCAGAATAACATTTTTTCTGAAAATATATTACATAGTTCACAAGTGTTTTCAAGAGCTAAGATTTCTAAAAATACAGAAAGGAGATAACAAGCACACAGATTCCAATCCCATTAACATTAATTTTTGATCTGTGACTAGCTTTGAACAATGAAATGTAAATGGTACATTGAATGATTCTACCATCTTCTCTCTTCCCTCTTTCACAAATTCTGCATTTCTGATACAGGGACTATTCCTAAAGTATGAATCCCCAAAAGTAAATGCTTACAGTTTTCAATCCCTGATATTTGGGGTTGTTTGCTCAGAACTATAATCTAGCTTTAACTGACTCATTTGAAGAGTACTCCGAAGCAAACAGAATCACATACACAATTATGTGACAGTTTCAGTTTAGTGAGGATACTGTTTGTTTCTTCCAGAAAAGATGAGCTTGACAGCTGGTGCTGCTGCCACCATTGTTCCTCAACACTGAACTCCAGTCTTGGCACCATAGCCATCATTGTACCAGAAACAGGGTTTGCTGTTGCCACAGACACTGCAATCATTTCACACAGTTCATGTTTCTGTAGTTCCCAACTTAGTGTCTAGGAGACAGGCACCTAGGAGTTTAGGACTAGTACTGTTGCCTCAGTCACAAGGTTATCTAACGAAGCAAATATCTGGGCTTTATAGGTTTTGTGGTAGGAGAAAGGCTCTTCTCACCAACACTCATACTGAGGAATTCTCAAATAACAGTGGGGAATCTCATCACATGCATCAGAATCTCCAAGACTTAAGTAAATATTCCAATTAAGGCAGGTTGATTTCTCTGTCTCTCATTCTGTGTGTGTGTTTCTCATCTATCTCTCTTCTTCCCTCTCTATAACCCTAACTCTGACTCTTTTATTATAATGCATTTTAATAAAGCTACGAATCTCCATGAATAGGGGTAGATTATAACTGGAGAAGAGACGTAGCAGGAAGACCAAAATTCATCTGATCAAAGTTACATTATTCATCCGGATTTACCATGAACAAAGCTGATATAAATATCTTAATTTGAAACCAATATCTATTTCTCACTTTATTCAGAACTTATATGAAGGGAAGAGTAATAATAATTAGAGCATCTCAAAACCCAATACATTTATTGTCTAAACACGAAGTCAAAGGATTATGGTTTAAAACTCAGGGAAGAATGCATAGAGGCTTCTCCTCTTAGTGTTGCTATTTCATACAGTGGTGGATCTTGCAGCAGAGAAATTGGATTTTCTGTTTTCCATTTATTGTTATATTTACTAAAGAGAGATCCAAAAAAAATTTACACAAGATGCAAACACATAAATGCCAATAATGTCAAAGTATTAACTGGAAACTATTGCTTCCTAGGAATCAGTGTGTTCTCTTTCTTGTCACATTTTTTTTAGGAAAAATTGGTCATCAAAAATTGCTTGATGTGATTGACCTCATTGGTTGAATGGCACAACTTCCATTTGCAAACCAGTTCTTGCCAATGCCAACTATAGTGGCTTTCTTACCTTCTGATGAGTTAGAGGTGGCCATGCATACCAGAAATAAGCAATAAATTATCATGGAAAGTCTGAATGTCTTTGGATTCTGAGAAACCTTTTGCTTTCTTTAAAAAATATTGATTTTGAGAGAGAGGAAAAGAAACATCTATTTGTTGTTCCACTTATTTATGCATGAATTGGTTGATTCTTGTATGTACCCTGATCAGGTATTGAACCCACAACCTTGGCAGATCAGGATGATGCACTAACCCTCTGACTCACCCGGCCAGGGCTAGCTTTTGCTTTCTTGATGAAAGACCTCGTAATCTAAGTGACATTACTCCTTTTCTTTTATTATTGCCTTTCATGCACATATGGAAATGAGGCCATCATTTTGTAGACTTGGAGGACAGCATAAAGAAGAATAAACAACATGGTAAGGATGGTAGGACAGTAATATAGAAACATTCCAGTCCCTTGAATACATTATTTAACAGTTGGCTAAATACTATCAGCTTATATGATACTTCTTAATTTCATAAAAATGTCTTTATATTTCAAGCCACTGTTGGATATTTTGTTACTTGAAACCAAAAGTGTTCCCCTTGATATACATGATAAAAATGAAATCACATGAAAAATAAAATTATATATATATATAATTTTATTAGAAGGGATATTTGACATAAATTTGGGGAAGTGAAGTGAAATTATCCAATCATACAAAGTCAAGTATATTTCTTAAGAGACAAAAATTGCCCCCTTACAGCTTTATTTCCAGGATTTTTTGAGTAGCCAATATTTAATATACTATGGCTTTTGTCAGTGTAGCTTATTTTCCATAATCTTATGCTAGTCACCAATTACATGGAAAAATTCTAATTATTTTTTTAATTTTTTCCGATAGATGTTGGGTCCGTTATCTTCAAGGATTAATATTCATTAGTCTCTTGATTAGAAAGCATCTTCAATATATTGCTTTGAGGGATCAAGTTTGAATCTACGACTAATTAGCTGTTGATCGAAAGCAAGTTGTTTAACAACAACTTTATGAATCTGTGTTTTAAATTACACCTTAAGCATTTAATTTCTTAAGTATTTGCTAAAGCTTCTTTCACATTGCAAGATCCAAGGCTCTCCTCAAAATAAAAGCATCCTATTTCAATAGTTTACAGTTTTGAAAATTTCTCATAGGTTTTTAAACTCTTGCCTCCATGATATGATTTTCTCTTTAGAAACAAGAAAATAATTTAATAGAGTACCTGCCGAAGAGAAACATTATTTTAAAATTGCAATAAATATTGTCAAAATTTATTTATTAAAATAATATTTGTGAGTTAGTTTGAGTGACAGTAAAGATATATCACAACGTATGTGTTTTTTCATTTCTTTGGCCTCATATATCGCAAAGAGAGGCACACAGACATTTTCCTCTTTAAAAAAAGAGAAATCTGCAATTCATTTTTTTTAGACAATACTATCTATAATAGGTGGCATTTAAAACATAAGTTTACTGGTAATAGAGTTACAAATGATCACATTATTTAGAGTATTCAGTGCATAGCATGATTCATGTACATTGATGTTTTCAGGCTACTATCAGGCTGCTTATGAAATTGGTGATTAAATCTTAGTGAGGTTAAAATATATTTTTATTTCTCTCTAGGATATTGTTACTTTTGTCTATGTGTAATATGCAGAGCATTTAGAATTTCAGTTGGCTTTAATTTCTTGGTGGTGAAATAAATAGCTACTCATTCCTCCCTTAGTTTATATATATTCAATTCTAAATTATTTAAATTCAATTTTAATGTTTGATAATTTAAGCAGACAAATTAGACTACTCAGAATTAAATCTGATTACACAATATGGTAATATCATATGCAGCTTGGTACAGCCTCAATAACTCTTTATAAAGGAACTGAAACTTTAATTATGTGTGTATATCATTTTATTATAAAAATCGTGCTGTCTTTCACATACAATTCTAATTTCATTTTAGTTTCACTTAACTTTTTCCATATTAATTTTTTTAAATTGTTGACTCTATTACAAGTATCGCCCCATCCTTCCCCATTTGCCTTACTCTACCCTACCCCTGTACCCTCTAGGCCTTCACCACTTTATTGTCTTTTGGGGGAGTTACCAAATATTAAAGTCTTGCCTTACCCATTGAAACTATTGCCTTGCCTGAAATTCCCCATGGTCACAGTATCCATCACCCTACAATATCTCATAGTGAGCATGGCCACTCTGACCCAATGAGTAATACATTTAAATTCCTAAGTCTTGGCACTTAACCAAACTGTAAAATAGAATCTTCCATAAACCTACTCCCAATAACCCCCCCCCCAATTAAAATAGGTAATATGATCCAGTTTAAATTAAAACAGGCCTTCAAGGATTGAAACCCATTATACAAAACATATTCTGATAAGAGATGATTTTCCCTGCCATTTCTCCATCTAACATAACTTGGCTTGATCTTAAATTTAAAAAGAATAAATGGAAAATCATTGTAGATTATAGCAACCTTTATAGTGTGGTTTCCCCCATGAAAGCAATCATATTCAACATTATCGAAATTACTGACTCCATCCAACAGACACTAGTAAACACTTTGTAGTCATAGAGTTGGCTAACATGTTCAGTGTAGTGACTATTTTAAAGCCTCTCAGTTGCAGCTTGGCTTCAAGTTTAAAGAACCACTATTCACCTTTACCCTGATACCCATGGAATACTTCAACAGCACTGTCGCATCACACAATCGTGACAGAAAAGAATGTAACCTCATTCAACTTTTTCTAGGAGCACAGGTATGACATCATATCAATGACATACTAGTACTTTTCCAAGGAGATTCATTTGAAAAACTCATTCAGGACATACAAACGCTCACAGAGGAGCTCTACCAAAGGGTATGGGCCATTGACCCACCCATAGTATTAGGCCCCACCATCTTGGTTAAGTTCCTAAAAATTATTTGATCAGTCAAGGGTTGCTCTGTCATTAACACTATTGAGAAACAAATACCGATCTACTCATCACCGTCAATGTTAACATGAGCCAAATATCTTTAGGCATTTTTATGTTCTGAAGCAACACTATTTATTGATTTATAAATTTTACTTAAATTCATTATGCTGCTACTTGCAAATCTACCCACTTTGAACAGTGTAGCTTACTAATAAAGACTCTAGAATGCATCCAAATTGCAATTCAATTGGCATTCCCCTTAATCCCTCCCAGACACTCCTTCCTGTAAAAGCTTTAGCAACTACCTCTCATACCTCCAGGAGTCTCTTTCCTCACCCCACCCCCTCTCTCCTACCAAGCTCCCTTGGGTACTAGTTGATTAGAAATTAACTAGTGGATGGAAATGATTTCTAAAAATAGACATGCAAATTATATGTTTATTTATAAGGGTCAGAAATTTGCTAATAGATGTAGAAGTATCATATTTGTACTCCTTACAATAACTGGAAAGAAAAAAAAGAATGCTTTCAAACTTTTAAAGAATGCACTTAGGACCAAAGTAAGCAATAAAATAAAGATGAACCCCTTTAATAATGCAGAGCAAGACACCAGAGAACTGTTCCTTCTCTTCCAAGCATATTTTTGTGGTTATGCACAAGGACAGTAGCACTTTTGTTATTGTTGTTGTGGTTGAACTTCTTATTTTAACCCTTTGGTTAAAAATACTAATCTATAACAATAGTTTCAATAACATGGGAATCTTTGTAATTGTTAGGATGAACAGATGACCACTGTGGTATCAGCCTTGGATATTTTTGAGGAAATAATTTGTGTTTCTCAGCACTCTCTAATAGAAAGAATGGCATCTAATACACAAGATTTCGATGGCAGTCACTTCACAAAAGCAAAATACAGATCACCCTAGTTCAGATGTTAAGACACTACTAGAAACCCCATGTTCACCAATACGGTATAAAAATGCTTTCTGGGAAAAACAGAGTGGCCTCCAAGCCTGACCCTGAAATGACCTAGGAGAGCAGAGAAAGGGGATTGGCTCACCTTTTATGCTGATTAAGGGATGGGCCTCCAGTGAGGTTTCCCACAAATCTTCCATAACTTGAACTTGCTACTGGTGCCAAAGGGGAACGCACCAGACTATCTTGCAAGATTGCTCGGATGGGGAGCAGAGGGTGGAGAGGGAGTGGTAGAGCTTGAGAACTGTCAGCTATCAAACATCAAAAATGGAGTTAGACTCTTTATTACAATTCACCTAGATGTTTGATGACTACACTGTACCAGGTTTCATTTAATTGAATTTGAACCTGTTTAAGACATTTTGTTGCCTAGGAGACCTATAGCCCGATGCTGTCAAGGGAGGCAAATGCTTCATTGCATGTCTGTTTAAGAGTCCTACAAACTGTATTTTGAGACATAAAAAGAGTGCCCTGGTCACTGTCAGGAATGTCTATTTTCAGAAGGGATGGAGGGATACATGCATAGTTTTTATCTCCAAGGAGACCTCTTGTCTCTTTAAACTTTTACATAGTCACTCAAGGCATTTTGATCTACTTCAATAAAAAGTTTTAAATGTTACCAGCAGTTATTTTAACGAATAGGCATTTAAATGCCATGAATTGAACTGGATTCCACTTCCCAACCATTTAATAGGATGCCTCAACAATAAACAATCAAGAATATTGTTTATACATTAAAATTATTAACATGGATTTTTGACTTCTAAAAATACCTTCTTTTGTTCAATTTTTGTCATTTATTGTATAAGTAGAAAAAACCAAATATTTGATTTTTTCTTTTTCTTTTAATATATTCTCCAAGAAACGAGGTAATTTGTTTGAAAAAGTGCTAGACATTCCTAATTACCTGCAGATTATCTGCATTTCAGGTTAGGAAGTAAAAGTAATTTTTATAAAATCAGTATTATAGTCTGTCTGATACTTCAGGAAAACATAACTTGATTTTCTTGGTATAATAGATATATTAAAAGTCTCCATCACCTACACACTTAACATAGCCAATAAAGTTGTGTTCAATGAAAAATATCCATTTAAAGTCATTTTTCCTATTTTACATAACATTTTCTACATTTAACTAACTGTTTAACTGACATGCATGACCTAGAATAAGCAGAATACTTCAGAGGATGTTATAAGTGAAATATTTTTAGTAATCATATTTTCTAATCATTGCTATTTGAGTTCTAATCTGAACTTTTAGTCAAACATAGAACTGTAAAAGAATAGGAATACTATACATTCTATAACACCATTGTTCTCCAAATCTAGTGTATTTTTAGTACCCTGATAGTTCAGTATCATTATTAAGAACCACACCCATAGTAAGCATTGTTATTAGATAATCTTGCATGCCCATACTTGCATGCTGCAACACAAATTCGTTGATCAGAAATGAGTAATGAAATATGTTTAAATATCACTGTTTCTTTAATAAGTTACCCATGTCTAATATCT